>NC_084609.1:30258849-30558849 GCF_033807715.1 Cololabis saira
AAGGGTAGGTGCGCTTTTTGGCGTCTATCGTGGCCACGGTAACGCTTTTGACTGAGAAAAGTAATGCGCATCGTCGCAGGATGGAGACGCACATTTTGATGTGTAACACACCTAGGTGCACGTTACGGTTCGGGCGAAGAAGTGGCATAAATTGCGCCAAAATGCACTGCGTTTAAGGAGGTCCAGGATGAGTTCTTTACTTTTAGTGGTGTTCAGTGAGAGGTTGTTGACCAGTTACCAACCTCACCTCTGGACCTCTGACTGGTGTCTGTGACGGTCCTGTGTGTGTGTGTGTGTGTGTGTGTGTGTGTGTGTGTGTGTGTGTGTGAATGTGTGTGTGTGTTACCTGAGGGCTCCCCAGAGCTTCCAGCTGCTCCAGCAGGTTGCTCTTTGCCAGAGTGACGTCACCCTCCAACCGCTCGTAGTCTGTCCAGGACTGCTGCAGCTCCTGCAGACCACACCCCCGGATTAGAGGACGTGTGTGTGTGTGTGTGTGTGTGTGTGTGTGAGTGTAAGAGAGTGTGTGTTCACCGTGCTGACTCTGGACAGCTCTCTGCATGTGCTCAGTAAGCCGCTCTGCAGCACGTCTCTCTGCTGGAGCAGACTCTGATTGGCTGCCATGTCACTGCCCTGCTCGCTGAGCTCCTGACTGGCCGACAGCAGCGCCGTCTCCAGGGTGTGCTGTACACACACACACACGCACAAACACACACAGGTAGGTAAATCTGGGTTAAGCAGACCTAAAACTCTCCGTGTCTGAAGGCAGTACCTTCTCTCTGTGCAGCTGCTGCAGTTTGTCCTCCTGCATCCTCACTGTCTTGTCCTGTTCACACAGGCGACTCAGCTTGGTCTAACACACACAAACACATAACTTACTAACATCATTCATGGATATAGCTGTGTCTAAACAACCAAACGGCCTGTACTCAAAGATAACCTTTTCCCAAGACAGACATGAGCACAGGACAAGTTAGCAGGGGTCATGTTTCTATTCCTCTACCAAGATCAAATGCAATGAAAATAACTTCTATGTCCAGGTTCATCTCACAGTGGAACAGGTTTATGCCGTTACTAAAGCAACAAGCAGAGACAGTTTTAAAAAGAAACTAAAAAGGTTCCTTTTGGGTACAGACATACACAACGTTTAATATATATGTTTAATAGACATTTTGTGATGTACTGTATAGTGTATGAAATATACAGCTCAATGTAGTTAGAAATTGTGATAATTACCACTATAGTGACGTTGCTAATGTAAAGATGCGGGGGGGTTTAATGGAGGGATGTAATTGTATTTATTTATGTATTCATATATTCAAAGTGTAAAGTATTATATGACGTATACAGGACTGTCTCAGAAAATTAGAATATTGTGATAAAGTTCTTTATTTTCTGTAATGCAATTAAAAAAACAAAAATGTCATACATTCTGGATTCATTACAAATCAACTGAAATATTGCAAGCCTTTTATTATTTTAATATTGCTGATCATGAATTACAGCTTAAGAAAATTCAAATATCCTATCTCAAAAAATTTGAATATTATGGGAATCTTAATCTTAAACTGTAAACCATAATCAGCAATATTAAAATAATAAAAGGCTTGCAATATTTCAGTTGATTTGTAATGAATCCAGAATGTATGACATTTTAGTGTTTTTTAAATTGCATTACAGAAAATAAAGAACTTTATCACAATATTCTAATTTTCTGAGACAGTCCTGTATATGTAAATGTCCTTTTATGTGAATGTACTTTTAATCTTCATGGACCCCTGGAAGATTAGCTGTCGTTTTGCGTCCGCTAATGGGGATCCAACACACACACACACACACACACACACACACACACACACACACACACACACACACACACACACACACACACACACACACACACACACACACACACACACACACACACACACACACACACACACACACACACACACAGGTCATGTCCTGTTACAGCACCACCAATCATCCTAGACAGTGTCTTACATCGATGTCGATGTCCTCCGTTCGCTGGACGACGGCATCGTCCTTGAAGTCGTCCGGACTGACCTGAAACAGGAACCACATTAAGACCGGGACAGCAGGGGGCGCCGCAGCACTCCATCACCATTACGGTCCAACTGTGTTGCCATCAGAACACAGAATGACCACGGTCCATGACGGAGTCAAGCAGAGACGTGAAGGTCCACACCCAACCCCACTCAGGCCCGTCTGCTGACTGCAGTCCGGTTTGGTCCTTAATGACCCGGTATGGAGGGTATGCACTTCCCCACTGGACCAGCCCCCTTACTCCCACTGAGTGGCAAAACATCAGCAAAAACATCTGCAACTAGTGGAGAAGACGGGACACAGCCGATTATGGGCTTAAATTAAAAGGCAGTTGGACTTGACAGTGACTCGTACAGTTACCAAGAACCAGTGGTCCATGGACATTAATATTTGGTACAGTTACCCCAAGAACCAGTGGTTCATGGACATTAATATTTGGTACAGTTACCAAGAACCAGTGGTCCATGGACATTAATATTTGGCCACAAATCCAGTTTCCTGATATTTATATGTACTTAATTCCTACGCCGGGGAAATACATGAAGCAAAGCTTCAAGGTATACAAAAGTCTTGATGCTTGGTCCGACTTCAAGGCAGGATTTGTTGGCGAAATTAAAGTGATGAGTTTAACGTTAGCTACCCAAAAATCCAACATTACCTGATACAAAATGGGAACCACAAATCCACGTTTCGGTGCCTGGAATCCAGTTGTTTCTGTGAATTGCAGCGATCCATTTGTCTCTCTTAAGCTTATTTTTCGGCAGTCAGTAAAACGATAACTCGAGTAGAGTCGATCGCACAACAGCTCTTTTCCATTTTAGATGTTTTCGAGTTGCTCAAACTGAAAGTTTACGCTGTCACTCTGCCGCTGTCTTTCTGACACTCCGTCTTTCTGACACTCCGTCTTTCTGACACTCCGTCTTTCTGACACTCAGTGGGCGAAACCCGCTGTGAAGTTGCATCTGTGACATGATACACATTCCCTCCATCAGTTGCTGCTGGTTATCTCTGGACTAGTTTTGCTTTATTTAATTCAGCAGGATCTAACATCTTCATCAGAGGACCAGTTCATTCAGAGAATCAACATCCTGGTTCTTTAAACCAGACAAACACTGTCCACACAGTCACTTTACAAACATCCAACTCTGGGCTTCCAAACACGTAGAAGTCTTCCTTTAAATACTTAAAAGAACAGCAAAGTGTTTCTCAGCAGCACTCTGAGAAAAAGAAACCTCTCAACAGTGTTTCCAACATGAAAGAATGAAGAGATGAAGAGTGGCAAGTGCAGATGGACAGAGAGCTGCTGCATGTATGAGATGATCAACCATGAACCAGGATCACTTCACAACTGAAGGTCATCATGAAAAAGCATGCTGGGAAGCACAGACAGTCAATGTGCTGCAGCTGATGCTGGGAGGAAGTACTGGGAGGACTGGTGGAGGACTGGGGGAGGACTGGGGGAGGACTGGTGGAGGACTGGTGGGCCGGCCGGAGCTCTCATTGATGGGTGGATGGATGAATCCACTGCCTACATGCAGACAGTTTGATGGCGTGGACAAGATGTGGGCTACCAGGTTCTGGCTCGAGTCTTTTCCACTTCAGCGACATTTGGAGCTCTGGTTAAAAAAATAATAATTCTGCCAAAGTACACTGAAGTTTATCATAAAGTTAGTGTGATCACTACTGAACCAGTTTAGACCAGTTTACACTGAGCTACTGAACAAGTTTGATCCAGTTTACACTGAGCTACTGAACCAGTTTGATCCAGTTTACACTGAGCTACTGAACCAGTTTGATCCAGTTTACACTGATTTACTGATCCAGTTTGATCCAGTTTACACTGATTTACTGAACCAGTTTGATCCAGTTTACACTGAGCTACTGATCCAGTTTGATCCAGTTTACACTGATTTACTGAACCAGTTTGATCCAGTTTACACTGATTTACTGATCCAGTTTGATCCAGTTTACACTGATTTACTGAACCAGTTTGATCCAGTTTACACTGAGCTACTGAACCAGTTTGATCCAGTTTACACTGACTTACTGATCCAGTTTGATCCAGTTTACACTGATTTACTGAACCAGTTTGATCCAGTTTACACTGATTTACTGATCCAGTTTGATCCAGTTTACACTGATTTACTGAACCAGTTTGATCCAGTTTACACTGAGCTACTGAACCAGTTTGATCCAGTTTACACTGAGCTACTGAACCAGTTTGATCCAGTTTACACTGAGCTACTGATCCAGTTTGAACCAGTTTACACTGAGCTACTGATCCAGTTTAAACCAGTTTACACTGATTTACTGAACCAGTTTGATCCAGTTTACACTGAGCTACTGAACCAGTTTGATCCAGTTTACACTGATTTACTGAACCAGTTTGATCCAGTTTACACTGAGCTACTGAACAAGTTTGATCCAGTTTACACTGAACTACTGATCCAGTTTGATCCAGTTTACACTGAGCTACTGATCCAGTTTGATCCAGTTTACACTGATTTACTGATCCAGTTTACACTGATTTACTGAACCAGTTTGATCCAGTTTACACTGATTTACTGAACCAGTTTGATCCAGTTTACACTGAACTACTGATCCAGTTTGATCCAGTTTACACTGAGCTACTGATCCAGTTTGATCCAGTTTACACTGATTTACTGATCCAGTTTACACTGATTTACTGAACCAGTTTGATCCAGTTTACACTGATTTACTGAACCAGTTTGATCCAGTTTACACTGATTTACTGAACCAGTTTGATCCACTTTACACTGAGCTACTGAACCAGTTTAATCCAGTTTACACTGATTTACTGAACCAGTTTAATCCAGTTTACACTGATTTACTGAACCAGTTTAAACCAGTTTACACTGAACTACTGATCCAGTTTAATCCAGTTTACACTGATTTACTGAACCAGTTTGATCCGGTTTAGACTGAGCTACTGATCCAGTTTAAACTGAGCTATGAACCAGTTTCCACCAGTTTGGACTGACTTGCTGAACCAGATCTGAACGGGTTTAAGCTACTGCAGTAATGGAGAGCTCAGGAAGTGGATGTTGGTTTTGGAAGCAGCTACTCCTCTGGAGCGGAGGTGGAAACTTGAGCCAGAACTATCTGGAGACCTCACTTGGACCTTACTTGCTGGTAAAGCTGTGGCCGCGGTGCCGAGTTCTCAATCATGGTGTGGATCATGAAGATGAGAGGTTCGTTGTCCTTCGTCTAGTGCAGCCCAGAGAGGAAGAGGAGACAGTAATGACAGGACCGTGAGTCTCTTCAGGAGTCAGGTAGAGGTGAAGAGCTCACACTCTTCCTCCACCTGAACCTTCACACCTGGAGAACTGAGGTCTGACTGTTGCCTCCGTACGCAGCATCGTCTACAGTCAGAGCCCGCTCTCTGACTGTTGGACTAACACAAGGCTTCAGAGCCTCATCAAAACATTTGCATGATTCTGTAGATTGGTACGGAAGAGTACTATGGTCATGCAGGAGAAAAAATATTTGAGGGGAAGATTTCTTTTATTGTGCACTTCGAGAAAAAAGTGGAAATGTTGAGACAAAAGTTTAAATGTCGAGATTAATGTTGTACGACGGAGTATTAGGGCCAATCTAAGACAAAAAAAAAATTGGAAATTACGAGAATAAAGTCGTAGAATTACGAGAATAAAGTTGTAATATTAAATATATTATAAATATAAGTTTACAAGATGCTTAATATTCCTCATTTTAACACAGGGAGAAGACTGCTCTTCCTGTTTAGAGTTCTCATAAATTATATTTGCATAATATTACAACTTTATTCTCATAATATTACGACTTTATTCTCATAAATTACGACTTTATTCTCGTAATGTTACGACTTTATTCTCGTAATGTTACGACTTTATTCTCGTAATGTTACGACTTTATTCTCGTAATGTTACGACTTTATTCTCGTAATGTTACGACTTTATTCTATTACGACTTTATTCTCGCAACATTATGACTTTATTCTCTTAATTTTATAACTTTATTCTCATATTATGACTTTATTCTTGTAATTTCCCATTTTTTTTTGTCTTAGTTTGGCCCTAATACTCCGTCGTAATGTTGAAATAAAATTTCTCGAAAAAAGTCGAAATGTTGAGATTAATGTTGAAATACAATTTAAAGAATAAAGTCGAAATTTCGCCTTTTTTCTCAACATTTCAATTTTATTTATGAAATTTCGACTTTTTTCTCAACATTTCGACTTTTTTCTCGAAATTGTACTTCAACATTAATCTCGACATTTCAACTTTTTTCTCGACATTTTGACCTTTTTCTCGAAGTGCATAATGAAAAAAAAATCTTCCTCCTCTAAAATATTATTTTTATTTTTCTGCTGCCTGGCCCTAATACTCTGCCGTAGATTGGAGACAGAGAAGGACAGAGAAGGACAGAGAAGGACAGAGAAGTTTGAGCTTCCTCACCTGGCTGTCCAGGTAAATGAGGTTCCTCTGGAGGTGATGGGAGAGAACGTCGGTCTGCAGCAGCAGGCGGAGGAGCAGCAGCAGGAAGTTGTTAGATACAGAAGCGTGCAGACAGAGGAAGGAGAGGACAGAAAGAGGTGAAAAACACTGCAGACAAAGACCTTCCCTAAGCTTACCCAGCAGAGGACGATTACACCCCCAACCAATGCTCTGCCAGGGCGCTAAGACTGAGGGAAGGTTAAAAAGGTTGTCAGTAATCCTTCAGCCAAGGACAGACGGGACTGAAACTGGAGTTTAATCATAAAAATGACTCGTACAGGACCATTCCATGCCACCAAGATGCAGCAGAATCACTAACAGCAGCTCTGTTCAACACGGTTTCACTGCAAAACCAGCAACGCTCCTTCTCCAGCGTTTCTGATCAGCTGCAGATGTTCTGACTGATGTCTTTGTTGATACCAGTCTGGTTGTAGCTCCACCAACATCACGTTGACTCGTTGTGTCCACAGGCAGCATCTTTTGCTGCTGTTGGTACCCAGACCCTTGATCTGGAGGAACTTACCGTATCGGCCCGAATATAAGACGGTGTTTTTTGCATTGAAATAAGACTGAAAAAGTGGGGGTCGTCTTATATTCGGGGTCTAGACGTTATACCCATTCACAACGCTAGATGGAGCCAGATATCTTTAAAGCCCATGCTGGACTTAACTCCCCAGGCCAAAGAGAACCCCTGTCACGAAGAATAAAAATAAAACATAGTGGTAAGAAAGAAAAGAGAAGAAAATAAGAGAAGAGATAACAGAAAATGGAGAAACGTAGTGACAATCTGGAGAAAAGTGTGTGGAAGATCGGCAGGTGAACCGGCAGCTGAGGAGAAGTTATGATGCAAACTTCAAGATGATGATTTGAATGAGGCAAAATAACATGCTTTTTCTCTCCAATATATAATACTGTAATTATTTTCTGTACAAAAATTTAATTTGGTGTTCAAAAAGTCTTTTTTTTAATTTAACAAATAAATCGCTTGGCCATTATATTGCTGGAGGAAGAGAAGCTGCTGACCGACTGAGGTTCCAATCCCTCGTCTCTCTTCCAAGATGCTCCACAGACAATAAACGCAGTTTCTCAAAATATTTGACTGGCCTTGCTTTGTCTTTGTTTTGTAAAGACCTTGTTTGAGGTTGTTTTACACCTCACTGATTTCCATCGTCCAACTGAGGACCACAAAGTAGGAAAACTGCTTTCACTTAACACCAGCTCTCTACCTCCTGGTGGCTTTCATTGGCTCGTCATTGGAGACCATCATCAGTTAAAAGTCCTCACTTCCTTCTATCACCGTGACAACTGGACGTTCTGGACATGTCAGGGATGTCAGGGATGCAGCTGAATTCTGGGAAACCCTCTGTACAAACACGGCCGAGCTCCTCCCATCACGTTAACTAGATCCTGACACTGTCTGCACGTTTGATTTTTGGAATCTTCAGAGTAACATTTCACTGACAGTTAAAAACTGAACATGCTTCAGGTCAACATAATATAAAGTTTCTTAAACATGAGAGTCAGTCATGCAGGTCATGCACCTTATCACATCTGTTAGTGTGTTCCGCATCAGCAGCTGGCTCGTCGGCCGTCTGAACCCTCAAACACAAGCTACCATGCACAGAAAGACCCCCACTGATGCATGATGGGGCGATGCATCGGCTGCAGCTCAGATGCATCCTGACACACGGCCCAGACCGGCATGCAGCACAAGAGAACCTGGAAACTCTCTCTCTCACACACACACACAGGTCCACTTATGGGGCTTTTCCACTAGCACCTACTCAGCCCGACTCGCCTCGGTTTGGTTCTTTCCCACCAGGGGTCTAACGTGCCGAGTAGATATTTTTCTGTATCTATTCTGCTGAGGTTCTAAGCTGCTGAGTCGGCTGTATCTGACATCATCACACTACAGGCCACTGATTGGTCGGGGGGTTGGAGACAGACGTCTGAGTCAGGATGTGACATCATTTCAAGAGCGACTCGCGGCTTCTTGTTCATTTTTTTCAAAGAACAATGCCGTTGCTTTAAATTTATATCCAATAAATGCCACAGAACAAGCAGCAGAAATATCAACTCATCCATGTTTTCCGTCTTTGGCGCCTTTACTTCTTCGTTTGTGTCGCACAATCAAAGACGTCACAGCAGCTTCACACCCAGAGGTTTCTGAGGAGTGGACCTTCAGTCCGGTTCTCTGGTGGTCACCTTCTCGGAGGAGACGACTCAGGCGTGGAGGGAACGCCGCAGATGGCTGGAACACCAATGTCCCTTTTCCACTAGCACCTACTCAGCTCGACTCACCTCCACTCGGTTTGGCGCCTTTCCATTAGGGGTCTAACGTGCCGAGTAGATACTTTTCTGTAACTATTCTGCCGAGGTTCTAAGCAGCTGAGTCGGCTGTATCTGACATCATCACACTACAGACCACCGATTGGTCGGGGGGTTGGCCCAATCGCACAATCAAATACGTCACAGCAGCTTCGCTCCAACCCTCCTACTTCTGATCTGGGTATTGAAAAGAAACGGGGGCCAGGCGAGTCGAGACGTGGCGAGTTGAGTCGGGCTGAGTAGGTACTAGTGTAAAAGCGCCAGAAGAGGGACTTCCAGAGGGAACCGTCCAGGTCTGCGTGTCCGCTCCGAGTCTGCAGAGTTCCTTACCAGGAGACTGCGCTGAACAGTTTTATACTTTCAAGCTCTTACGGCTGGAGCGCTCGTATCTCACGGATTCAATTCAATTTTATTATATATATTGTCTATTACAACACAAGTTGTCCCCAGGTGCTTTCCAGAGACCCAGAACATTTCACTCATTTTCTACGGAAACAAGGGAGGCGTGGTCAACACCTATGCAAAGCCTCCTGGGAAGGCAGTTTTAAAAAGCCTGAGTCCGTCTTCATGCAGATGGCAGCGCCCAACGTGAGGGCCTAATCTAATCTAAGTAGACCTCCTTCGTGTAGAAGTTGTTTGTATTTATGCTTGATGGTTAAATAACGTTGAAACCTGACGCGACTGGAATTCTGAAAAGCACGTGGCTCCCAGCTGATGCCTTCACACCAGAAAATCAGGGCCGCCATGCGTCTGGATGCAAAACTGGTCACGTTGTAGCGGACAGAGAGGCTTTAGACATTGCGTTCATTTTTGAAAGATTCTTTTGTGGCTCTTATGGCCTTTATTTTCAAGTTAGCTGGACAGGAAATGTGAGGGGAGAGAGGGGCGAGGAGACGCAGTAAGGAGATACAGTGCGGGATTCAAACCTGCGCGAGGACAATAGCCTCTGACTGTGGTGCACCCGCTCAAGCAGCTGAGCCATCAGCCCGGGTACGAGACGACACCACAAGACACATTATCTCTGACACTAGAAGACCCATCATTTCTTAGTTCTTTATTCACTTGTCAACAGACTCCAGCGGTCAGTGGAGGAACCAGAGATTTCCTCCTGGTTGAACCATAACTAGTGCAAACCTTCAAGGTGTTGAAGAAGCTTCATGGTGGGAAGAAAAATCTTATTTTTCCCCTCATTTCTGTGTTTGAATACAGTTCTTTGGTTCTTCCACAGAAGATGACCTGTGTCATGTTATTTCATGACATGATAAGTCAAAGTTACCGGTGTAGAAAGTCCTAAGTGTCCAAACTCCTGGTTTCTACAAGACCTTATGTTCCTGGCAGAGCTCTCCGTTCTCAGAGTGCAGGTTTACTCGTAGTTCCTAGAGCAGACATGGGCAAACTACGGCCCCCGGGCCACATGCAGGCCGTTAGGCTTTTTAATCCGGCCCGCCGGACTCGTCCAAATTATAATAAAAACCATGTTCATTTTCCACCTTTCCCTGCAATGCCCACGTTTCCCCACTACATGGCCCATACGCACTCAAACACATTGACCGTTGTTGGAGAGGCGCGTATTTCATTTAGTTTCATGTCGCCATTCGAGCCCTTTCTGTATAAAAAATAGAGACTCAGAGAGAGTGCGGTCAGGATAATCCATCCATGATTTTGCGGGGTTTAACACAATTACACTATTGATCTTGAGTAATAGTATGTTTTGAATGTTGAAAGTGATTCCATTAATTTTTTTATAAATTTAGATTTCTTTAACTTTGTACCTTCGATTGAAACATATTAACCCTTGTGCTGTCTTTGGGTCAAGGGAGGGTGAAGGGAGAAAAGAAGGAATGAAGGAAGGGAGAAAAGATGGAAGGAAGGAAAGAAGGAAGTAGGGAAGAAAGGAGAAAAGAAGGAAAAAAGGAAGGGAAAAAAGATGGAAGGAAGGAAAGAAGGAAGGAAGTAGGAAAGGGAGTAAGAAAGGGAGAAAAGATGGAAGGAAGGGAGAAAGGAGAAAAGAAGGAAGGAAGTAGGAAAGGGAGTAAGGAAGGGAGAAAAGATGAAAGGGAGGAAAGAAGGGAGAAAAGATGGAAGGAAGGAAAGAAGGGAGGGAGGAAGGAATGGAGAAAAGGAAAGAAAGAAGGGAGGGAAGAAGGAAGGAATGGATAAAATAAGAAGGAAGGAAAAGCAAAGAAGGTAATAAAAGAACGAATGATGAAAGGGAGGTAGGAAGAAAAAGGAGTAAAGGAGGGTAAAAAAGGAGGAAAAGAGGAAAGGAAGAAGGAAGGAGAGAGCAGGAGGAAAGAAGGATAGAAGAATTGGGTCATTTTGACCCAAAGACAGCACAAGGGTTAAAAACAGAAATAATCTCCAGGTTGGATTAATCCAAATGCGTAGGCTATGCTATTTTAATCTATTTACATTTTCGTCTTCCCAGTATTGTGCAAAATAGTGTGTAAATGCCATATCTTGGATATTCCATGAGACAAACTTATGAACTAATAAGGGCTATTTTGCATATTTGAAAGACAGTCCTCAGTGCAAATCTGTTAATAAATCGGGCTGTACATTTTTTTGCGTGTCATTACTGTGCTATGAGGTTTGCACACACTACATGCAATGCTTTAGTATATCCAGCCCAAACACTCCATCCAAATGTCAAATTTTAGAACCCGTCGTGTCCCGGGAGTCAAAAGGTTTGCCCACCCCTGTCCTAGAGGATCCAAATGTAGATTTGGAGGGCGGGCGTTCTGCTATCAGGACCCAACGATGGAACCGACTTCCAGTTTGGGTTAAGGAGGCTGACACCACCTCCACCTTTAAAACCAAACTGAAAACCTTTCTGTTTAGTAAAGCCTTTAGTTAGTGTAAACTCTAGTATAAACTCTAGTTCTCACCAGCCTGACTTTACGTGGAGGAAACAGCCTCACACCGGGAGCCTGTCACACAAACACACCAACACACAGATGATGGGATGTTCCCTGCCCACAGATGCGTGCATGCACACACTCGTGTCCAGGTTCGGTGCTGACCTTGGCGTTGGGCCCCTCCATGCCCAGGGCCATCAGCTGAGCTACCGTGTGCTCCCGCAGGCTGTTGAGCTCCGCCTGCTGCCGGCGGAGCTTGATTAGCAGCAGCGTCAGCTCCTCGGGCTGCACAGAGCAACACAGAGGAGAACACACCACCACCATGACTGCTGCTCGCTCCGTTCAACACTTCAACAACCACAAACCATCAAAACGTTAGGACCACATGGAAGGGGTTTGGAAGGGACGTCAACAGGTATTAACTATGGACTCTGGGATGGGCCGTCACCGTGGAAACATGTATTACAATAACTGAGTACCACAAGGTTCTGTATGAGGACCTTGCTCTTTTAAATGTACATTGTAACATTCACCTGGTGTTAAATTAATACAAATGTCATTTCATATGCAGATGACATTCTGATTGCTGTTCCAATCAGTATTCCAGATGATTCTTGGAAGAAATGGTCTCCATGTGCTCTGGACCAAAGAGGAAAATGATCATCCAGAGTATCATCAACAGACACAGTGAAACCTGCAACTATTCTTCAGTCTTTATCTTTGATGATAGAACCTCATGAAACGTAATGAGAAGAAATGGAAACCTTGCTAAGTGGTAAAAACTAGGGATGCCCCGATACCATTTTTTCACACCGAGTATTTTAATTGGTGTACTCGCCGATACGATACTTCTACCACAAAAATAACTAGGCTAAAAATGCGATGAAAAATACAATGAATTGGAAGACAGGTTTTATTTGCAACAGAAATTCAATTTTAAACTAAACTCAGCCGGCCGGGCTTTCCTCCGCGGCCTAGTCGCGCTGGGAGCGCACACCCCTGCAGTCTGCCTTGCTTCTGTCGTCGTCCCTTATTTTGAAATATGTCCACACTGCTGACATCCCGTTTGCATTAATTGTCGCCATCTTGCCTGAAACGGCGCTGCCAGTCTCACTCATGTATCACTCTCTTCTCATCACCACGCTAAGCTTAGCCGACTAGCGGCTAACCGGAACAGCTGGCGGCTCAACATCTCCCCCTAGAGTCACTAACCAGTAACTACAACAACAATGAAGTGGTATCGGTGCGGTACCAGTATCGGTATCAGGGCATCCCTAGTAAAAACTGAAAGTGATGTTTAAATGAAAGATCTAATAAAGATGTGAAAACAAATCTGGTGTTTATACTGTCTGCAAAAACATAAAAATAAAAAGCAACAAAAATCCCTTTTTTAAGGAATTTCCAGGACATTTGGCTACTTTTGGGATATGCTGAGGTCTCATGGTCTCCAGGCTGAGATCAGCAAAAAGCAGCCAGAGGAACTTTGTCCTGGTTATCTCACTACAACTCCACATCACTTCACAGCGTTCTGTCACATCACATGCACCAAAATCCTCTCCACATGGAGAAGAAGCAGCAGGACGAGAGGATGGAGAGAAGGACTTCCCAATGGTCTCTCACCTCCATGTTCCACCCATGACCTTCACAACACACACATCTCCATGTGTCTGTGGGGATGTTCCACTCATGACAACACACACATCAGTCTAGACTCCGGACAGCAGACAGACTTTCAGTAGTTCACGATCACGACTGTGTTAAAAAAAAAAATCGATTTTCTGATTCTAAATCGATTCTCATATTTATTCCTAAAAATCGATTTGTATGTCTAAAAATCTATTTTTTTTCATCATTACATGACAACTTTTGGTATTTTTTTTGTTTTTATGTCCAAAAAAGGAATGTTTTGTTGGAAACAAGAATAACTGGTGCCATGTTTTTGCCTTTAAATATGTTTAAAGGTATGAAAACATTAAAGATTTCAGTTATAATTGCATAAATTGTATATATTTCATTACTTTATATACTGTCTTGGGGTTACATTTGCATAAAATGCTAAAAACCAAATTCTCAAAAATGTAAAACCGAAAAAGAAAAAAGAAAAACAGAATGTGGGAAAAAAATAAAACCGATTTCACCCGCCTCTGTTCGCTGCCCTGGATCTGGTTTGATAATTCTACAAGATGTTTCTGAAATCAGTTCTATCAGCATTCTGGGAGCTGATTGGTCCTTACAGCATCATTAGCTGCAATACTTGCTGTTTAATCTCAATATAATACTAGTATTAAAATGTTGCATAACTACTGTCATATAATTCATGCAACAGCTCAAAAAACAGTTTTAATAACACTAACCCAAATCAATATCGGAATCGAATCGAATCAAATCTTGATAATCGATTCTGAATCTTAAGAATCGGAATCAAATCGATTCTTGACATTTGAATCGATCCCCAGCCCTGATCACGACAGCGTTGATAATCACAGGAGTGGCACGGAGAAGAGCGAACCTGAAACCTGCCAGGAGTGTTGGGTGCTGGAGGAACTCACCGTCTTGCCCTGCAGGGACTGAGCGGTGATGGCCTGAGGAGGGCTGGTGGCTGTGATGGAGCGGCGCTCGGGTGGGTATCCATACTGTTGGTGGGAGGAGACGTCACACACCAGAAGATGCACAGACATGACTGGAAACATCAAACTGCTGCTGCATTCAGCGTCCTGCTAAAGTTGCTTTCATCAACGGAAATTATGACTAAATATCGTCGTCAACGAACCTTTATCACCTGAGGAAAACGAGACGCAACGAAAATGCTGGTCATGTGACGATAACGATAATTAAATATATAATGCAATATCGTAGAGGAATAAAAACGAGACTAAAATGTAGATTACAGAATAAAAACTAAAGAAAAGACCATCTTTGGATACACTTTCCTACATAGACGTGGAAAAGAAAACCCAACGTGTCGTCGAAAAAGAAAAAGATGGGGAGAAATGCGGAAAAATAAATATGTTGTAAACTCAAATTAGAGTCTTCTGTATCTGGAATGAATGTATTCTTGAGTCTATAAGGTAACAATAATATAATAATAAGATAAGTTTGAATTGTAAAATGGGTTTGGCTAAATACAATCATTGACTAAAACTTCTGACTAAAATAAGACGAACATGCTCAGACTTTTAGTTGACTGAAACTTGACACGTCTAAAAGGAAAATGAATGTGACTTAAACTAATAAAAACTAAAATGATAGCTTGAACCAAAGACTAAACTAAAACTAAAATTGAAACAGGCTGACAAACAACACTACTTCCTGCTGATAGTTGTTTCAGCTTCCTGATTTCAAACCTCAGCAACCTGCAGGTGGATTGAATGAACCCATCCTCTAAGTCAAGTGAGATTCCAGCTAAAGTTTAATAAGTATAAATATGATCAGATTGTCAGGGAAGTTGTAGTAGGACCCAGATGCAGGAGCCAGGAGGCAGGAGTTCAAAAAATGTGATTTATTTAACTAGAACAAAACCAAAACGCTGCCAAGCAGGATACAAAAGCCAGAGCTTCAACAAGAATCAAAAGTACAAAAACATGACATGGCACATGGATGACGAGGGAAGACCAGATATACACAAGCGTTAACGAGACACAGGTGCAGGCAATCAAGGCAGATGGGAACAAGGAAGGACAAACCAGAACATAAACACAAAGACGTGGGCTACGTCCGAAATCCCACACTTCCACACTAATGAGTAGCACAAACAGTATGTGAGGTTTTTTAGTGCATCCAAAACATTAGTACGTACTCAATAGTGTTCGCTATCCATACTCATTCTGGAGAAATGTATTAGTATGGATTGATGGAGATTAGCTAAGCAGAAACTTCCCACAATGCAATGCAGAGGTGTTTGGTTGCTAAGGGCTGCGCAGATACGTATATGTCATAAGTATAATATTAGTATAATATTCATATATAATATTAATATCATAATATTCATATATAATAATATTATAATGTCATATTGTTTGGGCCAGGATAAAGGGGAAAGAGCGGAGCAGTGCTGCTACTGCTGCTGTGACAGGAGTGGTTACCATGGTAACAACTCCCCCTCCCAACGGCAGGAAGTGCTGTGTGGCTCTGAGTAGTACGTCCCAATTAATTAATGCATATTACTGATATTTGGGGCTGGAGCAGACCTAGGCTTGGGCTGTGGCTGAGTATACTTTTTGAGTATACTGTTTAGTATGGCATTTCGGACGGGCTTCAAAATAAAACAGGAAGTGACAAAACCATGATACTACTGGGGCAGGGACTTGGGCTTGGGCTGTGGCTGGGGCAGGGACTTGGGCTTGGGCTGTGGTGTACCAGGGACCTAGGCTTGGGCTGTGACTGGGGCAGGGACCTCGGATTGGGCCGTAGCTGGGGCAGGGACCTTGGCTTGGGCCGTGGCTGGGGCAGGGACCTGGGCTTTGGCTGGGGCAGGGACCTTGGCTTGGGCCGTGGCTGGGGCAGGGACCTGGGCTGTGGCTGGGGCAGGGACCTGGGCTTTGGCTGGGGCAGGGACCTCGGCTTGGGCCGTAGCTGGGGCAGGGACCTTGGCTTTGGCTGGGGCAGGGACCTTGGCTTGGGCCGTGACTGGGGCAGGGACCTGGGCCGTGGCTGGGGCAGGGACTTGGGCTGTGGCAGGGACCTGGGCTTGGGCTGTGGCAGGGACTTGAGCTTGGGCTGTGGCAGGGACTTGAGCTTGGGCTGTGGCAGGGACTTGAGCTTGGGCTGTGGCAGGGACTTGAGCTTGGGCTGTGGCAGGGGCTTGGGCTGTGGCTGTGGCAGGGACCTAGGCTTGGGCTGTGGCTGGGGCAGGGACTTGGGCTTGGGCTGTGGCAGGGACTTGAGCTTGGGCTGTGGCAGGGACTTGAGCTTGGGCTGTGGCTGGGGCAGGGACCTAGGCTTGGGCTGTGGCTGGGGCAGGGACCTAGGCTTGGGCTGTGGCAGGGACTTGAGCTTGGGCTGTGGCAGGGACCTAGGCTTGGGCTTGGGCTGTGGCAGGGGCTTGAGCTTGGGCTGTGGCAGGGACTTGAGCTTGGGCCGTAGCTGGGTCAGGGACCTTGGCTTGGGCCGTGGCTGGGGCAGGGACCTGGGCTTTGGCTGGGGCAGGGACCTCGGCTTGGGCCGTAGCTGGGGCAGGGACCTTGGCTTCGGCTGGGGCAGGGACCTTGGCTTGGGCCGTGACTGGGGCAGGGACCTGGGCCGTGGCTGGGGCAGGGACTTGGGCCGTGGCAGGGACCTGAGCTTGGGCTGTGGCAGGGACTTGAGCTTGGGCTGTGGCAGGGACTTGAGCTTTGGCTGTGGCAGGGACTTGAGCTTGGGCTGTGGCAGGGACTTGAGCTTGGGCTGTGGCAGGGACTTGAGCTTGGGCTGTGGCAGGGGCTTGGGCTGTGGCAGGGACCTAGGCTTGGGCTGTGGCAGGGACTTGGGCTTGGGCTGTGGCAGGGACTTGAGCTTGGGCTGTGGCAGGGACTTGAGCTTGGGCTGTGGCAGGGACTTGAGCTTGGGCTGTGGCAGGGACTTGAGCTTGGGCTGTGGCAGGGACTTGAGCTTGGGCTGTGGCAGGGACTTGAGCTTGGGCTGTGGCTGTGGCAGGGACTTGAGCTTGGGCTGTGGCAGGGACTTGAGCTTGGGCTGTGGCTGTGGCAGGGACTTGAGCTTGGGCTGTGGCAGGGGCTTGGGCTGTGGTTGGGGCAGGGACCTAGGCTTGGGCTGTGGCTGGGGCAGGGACTTGGGCTGTGGCAGGGACTTGAGCTTGGGCTGTGGCTGGGGCAGGGACCTAGGCTTGGGCTGTGGCAGGGACTTGAGCTTGGGCTGTGGCTGGGGCAGGGACTTGAGCTTGGGCTGTGGCAGGGACTTGAGCTTGGGCTGTGGCAGGGACTTGAGCTTGGGCTGTGGCTGGGGCAGGGACCTCGGCTTGGGCTGTGGCAGGGACCTACGCTTGGGCCGTGGCAGGGACCTGGGCTTGGCCTGGGGCGCAAGCAGAGTCCTGGGCAGGGGTCTAGGTACCGGCTGGGGCACAGGCAGAGAAAAGGGGACAGACTAGGGTGCATCCAGAACCTCCTCTGGAACAGGGACATGGGGGGGTGCCCACCTAGAGCCAGGCGTGTTCCCCGGAAGGGTGAATCCAGCTCCTGCCAACAGGGCCTTGTTTTTTTGGCTTCCTGGGAGAAGAATTCCCACCAGTCAAAACTTTCTCCTGCTGGGTTCATGTGGCTGGTCTGTTCTGTCAGGGAGGGTGTAGTAGGACCCAGATGCAGGAGGCAGGAGTTCCAAAAATGTGATTTATTTATCTAAAAAACAAACCAAAACGCTGCCAAGCAGGATACAAAAACCAGAGCTTCAACAAGAATCAAAAGTACAAAAACGTGACATGGCACATGGAGGACGAGGGAAAGACAAGACCAGATATACACAAGGGTTAACGAGACACAGGTGCAGACGGTCAGGACTGATGGGAAACAGGAAAGTCAAACAAAAAACTCAAAACACAAAGACATGGGCTTCAAAATAAAACAACAAAACCATGACACAGAGTCAATGAAGATGGAACCCAGCAGGAATATCACTAAATCTTCCGCTTTATGTAGTTTGAATTTGAACACTCTAGAAATCCATTCTGGAACATCTCACCATCTAGTGATGTTCCTGTTGGGGAACAGGGGTGTTTAGACGTTTTTGATGACAAATGTTTAGACTTGATGATGCTTTTAAGGTAACAAACTATAAAACTGGATTTATTTTATCAAAATCATTGAATGTGTTGATTGCTTCCAAGTGTTTGGGTTTTTTTAATGTATGAATACTAATGTATGAATGTACTCACACATAAAAAAATAATTTTATTAATTTATTTTTAACTCTTGGGGGCCCCCTAGTGGTCACGGGACCCTAAGCAGTCGCTTAGTTCGAGTCTTGCCGTTGTTTTTCAGAGGAGTTTTCTGCAGTTAAGCAGACAGGCGTTGTTACCTTGGCGACGTGTGTCCGGTGCCTACGGTCCAGCGTTGAGTCCGCTCTGAGGACGGGCGAGGACACTTCGGACTGCGAGCTGGGGTTGGGCGCCCCCTGCTGGTGGGGAGGGGAGAAGGTGCTGTACAGGGCCATGGAGCCGTGGGAGGGCGAGGGGGGGATGGAGTGTGTGACGGCGTGTTCGGACAGGGTGCCCATGGTCTTGGTGTTGGGGAGGGTTCCATAATGACCTACACCTGGAGTAGAGGAGGACAACCGCAGCGGTCAGAGCTCACATCCACAAACGAGTCTAAGGCCCCGTTTACACGTAGCAAAAACGGTGGTGTTTTCATGCGTTTTGGCCGTTCCTTTACACGAAAACAAAGCTCAAAGTCACCAAAGACCATAATTTCTGAAAACTCCGGCCAAAGTGGAGATTTTCAAAAACTCCGTCTTCACGTTTGCTTGTAAACGGAGGGAAACGGACATTTAGTCTTCAGAAAGTCACATTAAGCGACAGAAACATCACCAGTGTCATGTGTGCCACCTGTGTTTACAATTTGTTTGGCCACTGTAGTTACTCGTGTCATTTGTTGTTTTTTTCCAGGATTCTGATTGGCTAGCATGACTTTATCTTCTCGTTACACTGCTCCCTGTAGGTTTGGCTGTTCATAGCACCTTAAAAGCGTATTTATTGCGGTTTTGTGTAAATGAAGAGATTTTTAAAACGATCTGATGTAAATGATGGTATTTTTCAAAACGTAGAGGAGGAAATATCCGTTTTTGTAAATACCCGGCTATGTGGAAACGTGGCCTAAACCTGCAGGGGCACAGCTGCTGCGGATCATCGTCAGAAGTGCGCCGATCAGGTGTGGAGACGTCTATAAAAGCAGTTTGCTCGTCCACACCATTCAGGCATAAACGCAAAGGCGAGAGGGAAAGACATTAGCAATGGCCATATATCAATCTGTAAAGAGTTACTGTACACTAGAATGATGAGGGAAAAGAGAAGAAGTCAGCTGCATCATCGGCTGAGTTTATCTGGACTACAAGGTCTGACAAAGCTGCCTTCTTATGGTAGCTCTCCTCTGTCGCCCCTGCAGAGTTGAGCCAGGACTGGACTCAAAACTGGACGGGAGGTCTCTGGAAATGGGGCGCCTGCAAGTAGAGCCCTGCGCGGGACTGTTTTCTTCATCCCGCTCCTGCAGTGTTTAAATCCACTCCCGCCCGCACCCGAAAAACTCTGAGAATTCATGCACAATAATAGAGATGCATTGATTTAGTGTCTTCTCCCGTCCCGCAAGAGAAATGTCCAGACAAATCTATCTGATTTAATGTTAACATGATCATTGTGGAGTTTGATGGATAATTGACAGTTCATAGGTCACCTGACCAAAAGTTAGATGCAAATCCATCATTGTCATCATCGCACAAGCTATTTCACCTTTCGCGCATCAATTATGTGATTGAGGTTATAGCAACGAGAGTAGGCTGTGAGTTTTAGCCGCCTGCAGCAAAGTTCAAACCGCCCGCTCCCGCCAGATTAGTGTTGGGTCCCGCGGGACCCGATCCCAACACAGCCCTCTACCTGCAAGTCCCGCTGAGGTGAACAGGGCCTCCGGACCTGAAGCAGGTTATTTTCTTTCTTTGCTCTGCGTGTCCTCGTACCTGAAGGCGGGGCCAGGCTGTGCCTGGAGAAGGCCTGCCTCTGCTGCCACTCGTACAGCTGCCACATGGTGTCGTCCCTCATGGACCTCCTCTTGTCGGCGGTGCCGGGGACGGCGCTGGTGGAGGCCGGCCGTAGGGCCCGCTCGTACACGGAGCCCGCCACGCTGCAGATGCTGTCGGGCCTCATCACGCTGTTGCGCGGCAGCGTCCGGTAGCCCTCGGGGTAGCGGGGCGTGATCTGTGGCCGGTGGCTGGGCATGTTTCTGGGGAGGGTCTGGTAGGACACAACGCTGGGGGACCAGAAACAAAACTGATCAAGAAGAGTATATGATGAAGAGTAAGACTCATCAGGTTCGTTAACGTAAGAGCGAGAGGGGAGTTCTACGATGGCCAACAACTGTGATTGTATGCTTTTATGTGTACATCATTACAAGGACTAATAACTACATATAATTCAGGTGACTTATAAAATTCTTTCTATTAATTTCTGCAACCTTTAACTATGTCAAGTTTTTTCTTTTCTTTCATATTTAATAACAAGGGTCCACCTGGAAAAAATAGTATTGAGTTCAAGGGGTAGGAGTTCACAAGTTATTTACTTCTTCCTAGTCCTTTTTCGAGCATAACACGTTTGCTATTATATTTATTAATTCTCATCTACTTTGTTTACAATGGTACATTATTTACAATGGTACATTTATTATTTAGTGATTATTATGTTTCTTTTTCATGTTATTGATTTATTGTTCCGCTGTTTTATTGTTATGAAAATGTATGTAAATTATCTATGTTTTATAATGTTTGTAAGTATCATTATACTCACAGCATTACAAGTGGAAGAATACAGTGACAAATGAGTGTTGGAAGCAACTTTTCACCTATTGAATGTAACTACAAGACTGCGATTGATTGTCACAGTAGTAATCATGATTGAATCAGATAAACCTTGGAGACAACTGAATGCTTTCAGTATGATTGATTTGTAACTATGGAGTATATATATATATATATATATATATATATATATATATATATATATATATATATATATATATATATATATATATATGGCTTATGTCTGTATTAACTGTAGTAATCATGATTGAATCAGATAAACCTTGGAGACAACTGAATGCTTTCAGTATGATTGATTTGTAACTATGGAGTATATATATATATATATATATATATATATATATATATATATATATATATATATATATGGCTTATGTCTGTATTAACTTCAGTAGCCAGGAGGAAATGGCGCTTGTGTTAAGCTGCCTGACTATTCCTTGTACAAGTAGTAAGATTGTTGAATCTAACCTCTCTCTGTCTTATGTATCATTCTTTCTTGTCGCTGCATAGTTGGAGTGCAGAAAGAAATTTCTACAACATTTATGTATTTATTTTTTGTGCTTATGTTCGAAATAAAAGATATCAATCAAACAATTCAAAGTTAGTCGTCCTCGGGGGCCTCCTTCTGGCTCGGCACGCCAAACATTTGCCTGGTAGCTCCGCATTATTTGCAAGATCTGATAGTGCCTTATGTTCCTGGCAGAGCTCTCCGTTCTCGGAGTACAGGTTTACTCGTAGTTCCTAGAGTATCCCAATGTAGATTTGGAGGGCGGCCATTCTGCTATCAGGCACCATTACTATGGAACCAACTTCCAATCTGGGTTAAGGAGGCTGAAACCACCTCCACCTTTAAAACTGAACTTAAAACCTTTCTGTTTAGTAAAGCCTATAGTTAGTGTTTAGTAAACCTCTAGCTGGTGTTGGTAAATCTCTAGGTAGTGTATCAGTAGTAGTCAGTAGTCATAGTTGCAGCTATAGAACAAGACTATAATAGTTAGTCTCAAATATAGCTTCGTGGTAGATATGCTGCTATAGGCTTATGCTGCAGAGACACCGACATGATCCGCTGGGCGGTGCCTCTCACCCTTCTTCTCCTCTCCTCTTCCCTTCCTCTCTTCTCCATTTCCATTTTTATTTATTATAAATATCTCATAGTTATCATTTTTGTCCATCGTTCCTGTAGTTTCCTTTGCTGGCCCCCCTTTTTTCTCTTTTGTGCATGTTTGCAGGCCGGAGCTTCAGGAGCTGCATGCTTTACTTGCCATTGTTTATGTAATAATTGCTAGGGGGTTCATGTTCTGGGTCTCTGGAAAGCGCCTAGAGACAACTTTTGTTGTATTAGATGCTATATAAATAAAATTGAATTGACTTTGGGAACCACTGAGATAGAAGGTTAGTTGTCCTCACCTCCTCGTGTCCTCGTCCAGGCCTCTGGTCCGCTGGATGCGCGTCCACTGCTCCAGCTGCTGAAAAGAGCCGGTTCTGCACAGACTGCTGTCCGGCTCCTGGACCGGAGCCTTGATCCGGATCTCTTCCGGCTTGGTCTGGCTGCACTTCCCATGCAGGTCCAAGTTCCCGGTCTGTGCGGGTCTCTGAGTGCAGATCCCGGTCTGGTTCTGGCGTGAGGCGGACACGGCGGCTGCAATGGCAGCGGCCTGAGCCGGCTGCAGCTTAATGCTGCTGATTTTGGTCAAAGTCCGCTCCGGGTTGGGGTTCCTGTCTAAGTTCAGGTCTAAACTCGGTTTTCTCTCGACACTGGGGTTTCGGAAGGTGGAGAACTTGTCTACATCCGCCCTGGCGGCATACCTGTCACCCTCTCGCAGCGTTGCGTACTTCCTCACCTCCTTCAGGGTGCCGTACCGGTCCACCACCTGGATGGTTCCGTACCTGCCGCTCCCTTCCTTCAGGGTGCCGTACCTCTCCGTCCTCTCCGTCTCCCTCAGCGACAGCTGCCTCCTCACCTCCCTTTGAGGGACCGGTCTCTGCCCGTCTTTCTGCCCAACTCTCTGCACAGCGAACCTCTCTCCCTCCTTGGTGAGGAGATACTTCTCCACGTCTTTGGAGGGAGCGTACTTCTCCTCCGTCAGCATCACAGCATACTTGTTGTCCACTTTCTGAACCGCGTACTTCTCCACGTCTCTGTGAACGGCATTCACGTCACCGTCTTTCTGCAGCAGGTATTTCTCCCCGTCCTTCCGGAGCAGGAACTTCTCTCCGTCCTTGTGGAGGAGGAACTTCTCTCCGTCCGTCTGAAGCATGTAGTTGACTCCATCTTTTCTGACGGAGTACCGTTCTCCGTCCCTCTGTAAGGTGTAGTATTCCCGCTGGATGTTGAGCTTCTCCTCGTCTTTCAGCCGCTTTTCGTCGGCTCGGGACAGCGAGCGCTGTCGAACTGGTTCCCGGTTGCGTTCGTTGTTCTGGATCTCAGGTCGTGTTAGAACTCTGTGGTTCAGCAGGTTGTTCAGCTCCTGAGGCGTCCGCTGGTCCACCTTCAACTTGTCTGTTCTGTGATGAGGAAAAAAAGAGTTAAAATCCGGAATAATGACAAGAAGACATGCAGGAAGGAACCAGGCATCGTGGAGGTTGGTTTATACCAGTGGTCGGCAACCCGCGGCTCTTTAGCGCCGCCCTAGTGGCTCCTGGAGCTTTTTCAAAAATGTTTGACCTGTTTTTTCCTTTTTTCTCCTTTTTCCTTTCCTTTTTAATCTCAACATTTCAACTTTTTTCTTGAAATTTCAACTTTTTTCTCGAGATTTTACTTACCCATTAATCGAAATTTTGATTTTTTTCTCGGCATTTCAACTTTTTTCTTGACATTTCGACTTTTTTCTCAACATTTCAAATTTTTTCTCAAGATTGTACTTCAACATTAATCTTGACATTTCCACTTTTTTCTCTCGACATTTCCACTTTTTTCTCAGAGTGCATAATGAAAAAATAAATCTTCCCCCAGTTATAACTAATATAGAAACATGCAGCATGTGTTGCCTTCATTCTAAGGCTGATACAAGACTTTTCATTTTTTGTGGCTCCAGACTTATTTGTTTTTTGTGTTTTTGGTCCAATATGGCTCTAAAACATTTTGGGTTGCAGACCTCTGGCTTATACCCTGACGATTCTCTCGTTTACGTGTGTAATCTAAAAAAGCTTCTGCAGGTGGAACCGCCAGATGTTCTGTGGCTCGAAAGGAAGCTATCCTCTCATCTGTGGGAGAAAACGTACAGGCCCTGAGCTGGGGGGTTATGGGTAAGCAACACAAAACGGCCTTTAACCCCAACACAGCCAACTTTAAAGTAGCAGTTGAGCCCGATGATATCAAGCCCATATCTCCTCATGAAGGAAAAGGTATTTGATCTTATTCTGTTCCTCTGTCTTTATTCTTTTCATCATCTTTCATCATTAAATCATAAAGCACTACATTTAATTTATTGTTCACTAATATTACCTTATATATGGTATTGTGTGGGAGTTTGGGGCTCGACGTATAAGAAAACAGTAAATGCTATAGTCCTCTTACAAAAACCAGCCATACATTTTATTAATAGGGTGAGAAACTATGAATATACAAATCCATTATTTATAAAATCCCATGTTATGAAATTTAATGATTTGCTTTATTATAAAATAATGCAAATAATGTATAAAGTTAAAATAAAGTTACTCCCTGTTTTTCTCAATACATGAGTCAAAATATAATTTGTGCAATGTTTGTAAATTTGTTGTACAAAAAGCTAGAAAAGAGACTAAAAGGAGACGTTTATTTATCTGTTGTGGGAGTTAAACTATGGAATTACGCTAACCTAGATTTACAAATGTGCAGCTCATTTTCAGTATTCAAAAAAAAGATTTGTAGAGCAAAGAAAGTTACAAATGTTAATGTTTATTTGTTTTTGTTTGTTGCTGTTCTCTGATATTTATATATATTAAGAAAAAGTCTTTACTATTATATACGTAAACCTTTTTGGTCCTCCTTTTCTGGTTTAGTTTTGCTATTGTTTGTTTGTTTGTTTGTTTGTAGGACAGGCATTAATATAAGCACTATGCTTCTGCCTGTGGCTTTTCAGTCACTATTTTTCGATAATATTTGTGTTTAATGTTTGTAGTGTGATGTGACTGAATAAAGAATTTCAATCAATCAAATCAAATCTCTTTTTACAGTCTCAGGAACAGTCAGGAACCGTTACTATGGAACCAACTTCCAATCTGGGTTAAAGAGCCTGACACCACCTCCACCTTTAAAACCAAACTTAGAACATTTCTGTTCAGTAAACCTCTAGTTAGTGTTTAGTAAACCTCTAGTTAGTGTTTAGTAAACCTCTAGTTAGTGTGTAAGGGCCACTAGTCATAGCAGGACCAGACTAGACCAGCTCGTTTTAAACATAGCTTTGTTGCTGATATGCTGCTATAGCGCTACACTGCAGGGGGACACACCGACATAGTCCACTGACCTGCAGACCCCTCAGGGTCTGTTGTCTACACCTGTTTCTCTAGTGGTCTCTGTAGTCCAACTAACCAGGTACCAGTCATATGTACGTAGAACTCATAGTTTTCCAGTTAACGGATCATTATTACTCGTATATCTGCTCTTTTGGACCTTTGAGAATATATCAGTTTCTCCCCTTTCTCTGTTCTTCATCCTCCCTTTCCTATCTCTCTTTTCCTAGAGCATAAGCCCCCTTATGATCCAGGTCCTGGTCCAGGTTTCTTCCCTCCTAAAGGGGAGTTTTTACCTGCCGTTGTTCATGTAATAATTGATGGGGGGGTCATGTTCTGGTTAGAGATGCACCGATCGATCGGCCCCTGATCGGGATCGGGCCGATAATGGCCCTATCGGCTTTGATCGGAGATCGGAAAATAATAGTTCAGAGCGGCCGATCTGATGACGTTTACAACAACGAACCCCCGCCCGCGCGGGCGTTACCCGCATCTCAGACCGAGCGGTTCTGAGGACGCGTCGGCCTCGCCGGTGCGGGAGTTTTACAATGTCTGAAAAGGACAACAAATTTGCAATTTGTAAAGTCTGTCCAAAGGAGATACCATGAGGAGGAACTTTACAAAATAATTTCAACACAACGAAGCTGATAAGACATTTGAAAGTTCTTCACACGGAGTATAGCCTATTGAGTTTTCAAAGTTGGCTGCAGCAGAAAAAAAGGGAGAGGAAAAAAAGGAGCGCGCAGCAACGGGACTAACTCAGCTGTAACACCTGTAACAGAGACTTATAAACGACAGGAAGAAAAATAAAGAACTACATCGTAAGGTAATGAATTCATATGCTTTGCTCATCAGCCGCTTTCTGTTGTAGAAGACATCAGGTTTAAACACGTTTGCAGCTTGGATCCGCGGTGCGCGCTGCAGCGCGCTGCCGCGTCATAAATATTTCACTGATGAAATCCCATCGGAGTTTTACCAAACTATATACAGTCCAAACCCTCACGCAGGACGACAGTCGTGTCAGTCGCTCCAGGAGTGACATGTGGACTTCTAGTGTGAAGAGTTTTGCTTCACTCACAAGAGTTTCCTCACACGCGGCGGATGCTACCGCTAAAGCTTTCACAAAGCTTAATAATTCATAATACATTTTTATGTTAAGATTTAATTCCTCTTTCCACAAGAAAACTAAGGTTTATAGTTTGTAACTTCTATCAACTTTTAGGAGTGACATGTCTGCTGTTGTCTGTGTTGGTCACATGTTGTACATAATTATTACCACAGGAAGCTGAAGCTACTAAACTACACTTACTCTTTGTAAGCCGAGTTTACACATAATCTCCTAATTTTTATACCTAATAATACAATGTCAGTGTCGTGTACATGAGACAACAATATTGACGAATTTATGGATTTCACGCTGTGATTGGTGATCGGCAAAATCGGGATCGGCCGATACTGGTTTTCGAGATCGGTGATCGGTGATCGGCCCTCAAAATCCTGATCGGTGCATCTCTAGTTCTGGTCTCTGGAGACTACTTGTGTTATAACTAGGGTTGCCACCTTTCAGAAATAGAAATAAGGGACACCCCGATTTCAGCAGCGCAGGCGCCAACAAAAGGGACATCCCCAAAACTTCTAAACTGCATAGAAATTTATTTATTTTATATGAAAAAACTAAATGCCTTGATTTAAAGTTTAAATTGCCTTAATAGCATTGAACTTGCATGACTGTTCAGACAGCGAATCATACTAGCAACGGAAATAGGTCCACATCAGCCAAGATGTATAATACAGCTACAGGTGAAGGTTGCAAAATTAGAATATGGGGGAAAAGTTAATTTATTTCAATAATTCAACTTAAAAGGTGAAACTAATACATTACTCAGTCTCATTACATGCGAAGCAAGACGTGTTAAACCTTTATTTGTTATAATTTTGATGATTGAATTGTTTATTGATTTCATAATATTGAGATTTTTTATTTGGGGTTTTCATAAACTGTGAGCCATAATCACCAATATTATAACAAATAAAGGCTTGAAATATCTCACTTTGAATGTAGTGGGAAATAAAATGTTTATTTCCCCTTTAGTTGAATTTACTACGAATTAAGTTTTGCAATATATTCAAATTTTCCGACTTTCACCTGTATATTATTACATCAATAAATAAGAGCATAATATGTGTCTGTATTGGTTCAATACGGAACGCAACTTTTAATTCCCAATTAAGTAACGATTCAGTATTTCAAGGGACGGGTGGCAAGCCTAGTTGTAACAGACACTGAATTGAATTAAATAGTTTTAATCTGCAGAATAATGTCTCATGTTCCACAACTGTGATGTCATGTTAGTGGGCGTGTCTGTGGCGAGCACCAACCTTCTGATTGGCTCTGAATGGACCAGGGCGGCGTCCGTCATGACCTTCATCCACGTCTCCATGTCTTTGGCCGAGTCTGTGCAGAAGTAGTAGGTCCGCATGTTGGGGTGGGTGGCCTGCCGGGGGTTGGGGTGAGAAGGAGAAGCGTGTCACAACATCAGTGATACCCTGAGATCTGAGCAGGAAGTCCTTCCTGCCAGGCTCCTGTTTTTAACACATTCTTAGTTTTAGTTTATTGGATGGATCCCCATTAGCTGCCGCTTTGGTGACCACTAATCTTCCTGGGGTCCATAAAGTACATAAAATATTACATAAATGATAACATCTAAGAAAGACATCTCAGAAAATTAGAATATTGTGATAAAGTTCTTTATTTTCTGTAATGCAATTAAAAAAACTAAAATGTCATACATTCTGGATTCATTACAAATCAACTGAAATATTGCAAGCCTTTTATTATTTTAATATTGATGATTATGGCTTACAGTTTAAGATTCCAAGAATATTCTAATTTTTTTAGATAGGATATTTGAGTTTTCTTAAGCTGTAAGCCATGATCAGCAATATTAAAATAATAAAAGGCTTGCAATATTTCAGTTGATTTGTAATGAATCCAGAATGTATGACATTTTTGTTTTTGTAATTGCATTACAGAAAATCACAATATTCACATTTTCTGAAACAGTCCTGTAAATACATACAGTCATACATTCCTAGCATAACTACACTTATAATAAAAACAACAATACACACACACACACACACACACACACACACACACACACGTTATAAATGCATAATATCCTAATATATGAATAACACTATAATTATACTAACACTAATACCGTACATTAGTAATATATTTTCAGTCACTGCTATCATTATAATAATCCTATTAATTTCAATATCAATAATAAATTCCCAGTCATATGGTCTACAGCATTAGGTGAGCCTTAAGTCGTTTTTTAAAAGTTAATTTGTTTTGTGAGCGAGATATGTGAGGAGGTAAAGAGTTCCAGGACATTATTGATTGATAGATAACTGAGTGTTTGAGTAGATTAGTTCTAGAATTGGAGGTATCAGGTATCCAGAGCTGGTATTTCTGGTGTAATGGTTATGTCTGTCTCTAGTATTTAGTAATTGGTTGAAAACATATTCAGGTGTCTGATGGAATATGATGTTGTAGCTTAGTTTAACTTCAACTGTGAACCAGGAAAGTCAGGAGTGCATATCCGCTATATTTGTACGTGTTGAGCAGTGAAGTGCCAGTCTAGCCGCTCTCTTCTGAACCAGTTGCAATTTATGTATTTCTTTCTTTGCTGCTGCAGACCATATAACGGAGCAGTATTGCAGATGACAGAAAACCAAGGACTGTATTACCTGACTGATCATAGAGGATGACAAATAAGGAGAGCACATTCTAATCAATGCTAAGCCTCTTCCCATTTTGGACCCAGTACTATCAATGTGATCAGACCATATAACTTCATGAAACAGACCAAACTCTGCCGCCTGGCGGCAACAGACAGACTAGATTAAAACACGTTAACACGAAAGCCAACATTTTCAGAGCAGTGAACTTAAACCAGTTCAACCAGGGAATGAGCTGCACTCAGAACCACCAACGTTCTGCATTTACAGAATTTTTGAATACCGGCCACGTTCCAGTACGTGCAGAACTATGGGATAAATCTTGTGCCAGTAGAAAGTGAATTTAAATATTTTATATCTGAATGTGAATCATTTGATTTGAATCTGAATTGATTGATTTGAATCATTGTTTTTAAAATTTGAATCTGAATAGACTCATTTGAAACAGAATCTACTGGTTTGAATGTGCATCCCGATAAAATCAAAACTGTATTTCATTCTATTAAAAAGTTCAGCTCCTTAATTCATTCTCACTTTTCAGTTTTCCCTTCTCTTTATTCAAATTCAGTCTCTCTATTCCAATATTTTGTGCCACATATCCGGGCCCTGGGTTCAGGCAAAACTAGTCCAACGAAGTGGATGTTACGCCAGTAACGTTCTTTACGTCGTCTAAACCTGGTGTAAACACCTGGAGGAGTGATGTTAAGCGACCAACAGCCCAACGCTCATTTTTGGAAATAAATAAAAGAAATCACAACATGTATGACAGGAAGGGTAATGTATGTATTAAAAAATGTTTGCCAAGGCAGCTGCTTGCAAGGCATCAAGGCTCTCAGAAAACCAAGTGCGTGATATTGCAGCATAAACTGTGTGGACTTTATCAGCATGGGCTGATACCTCGTGTTTCATCCCATACATGTATTTATTGTAAATACGCCATGCACAGTGTGCCAAGTGACTGGCGAAGCTGCAAAACACTGGGATCAGATTCAACTTTGAGGAAAAGTGACCTCCGTGGTCTCACAGAGGCGGTGACTCCGTCTATGCTGACGTCCTTGTTCCGAGCTGAAGGTCATCGTGATCACGGCCCTGCCGGTCACCTTGCCGGTCACCTTGCCGGTCACCTGCCAGTCACCTGCTGAGGTCACAGTAGGAAGACTTCTGGCTCACCTTGAAGGCGTACTTCCTGCTGATGTGGTCGTCCACGGAGAGCATGGAGATGTGGAAGCTGGGAAGCAGGATGCTCCCCAGGATGCTGTCCTCCTTCTCATCTGCAGCAACGACACAACCATGGCAGTGAGGAAACTGTTTCAGATAGGGCTACTGCTCTCATATACTCGCACTCGCAAAAATTCTCCGATCCCACGCACCGATACTTCATTGTTGTTGTAGTTTTAAAGTTTATTTAGATGGGACAATGCATATTAATGTACACTACATTAAGCAGTGTAAATACAACGGGTTTAGCAGAAATGCTAGTTTCCACCTGCAGTCCCCACAAACAACCAGACACACTCACACTCACACCTACGGGCAATTTAGAATGATCAATTTACCTAGCTAGTAGTTACTGAGTAGTGACTCTAGGGGGAGATGTGGAGCTGCAGTCAGTGTGGTGATGAGAAGAGAGTGATACATGAGTGAGACTGGCAGCTCCGTTTCAGGCAAGATAGTGACGATTAATGCAGCGGGACGTCAGCAGTGTGGACATATTTCAAATAAGGGACGATGACAGAAGCAAGGCAGACTGAAGCTACTGCTGCTAAGGTGTCAAGAGGAGGGAAGGAGAATACGTTGTTTAATACCAGCAACTTGATAAAACATCTCCAAACACATCATAAAGCTGAGGATACGGAGTTTGCTAATGCTACTGCAAGAACACAACAGCAACATTAGCTCAGGTTCTGCAAAAGAGACAGACAACGGCAAGAGAAAACCCACGGGCGTTAAAATAACAGAGGCTCTAAGTCGTTATAAAGCGCTGGATGAGCAGCCACTGAAGTTGGTTGCTGTCTTCCAATTCATTGCATTTTTCATTGCATTTTTAGCCTAGTTATTTTTGTGGTAGAAGTATCGTATTTTCCCATGAAAGCCTATGGCTATAATTATTGGTAAGTATGCTGTGTCGTAACTACACTTCTGACGTTTATAACAAACTAAACTGTTTGACAGTTATTTTTTTTTTTTTACTTATTATTAATTATATGTTATGCAGGAGTGTTACTACGATGCTCAACATCAGCAGTACAGACTGAGCTGCTCTGAGCTACACTGGCTTCTGTTTTGTCTGCACAAATCACCACTTTTTTCATGCTTTTTTTGCTCCTCTTGTTTTTTTCCTTTCATTTCTAACTGCCATATGGGTGCTTCTCTTCATTTTGATAGACTCTCATCAGGTTTGTTAACGTGAGAGCGAGAGGTCGGGGCAGGGCCCCATTAGGGAGTTCTATGCTGGCCAACAACTGTGATTGTACTTGTACTATTAATTTCTGCCACCTTTAACTATGTCAAGTTTTTTCTTTTCTTTCATATTTAATAACGAGGGTCCACCTGGAAAAAAATAGTATTGAGTTCAAGGGGTAGGAGTTCATAAGTTATTTACTTCTTCCTAGTCCTTTTTTGAGCATAACACGTTTGCTATTATGTCTATTAATTATTGTCTACTTTGTTTACAATGGTACATTTATTACATACTTGGTGTGAAAAACATGGTATCGGGGCATCCCTAGTTTCTGATCTAGAGAACCACCACGTGAGCAGATGGACACACTCTGAAAACACCTGTGATCATGTGACCGAGCTCAGAAACAGCCCCAACAGACATCTGAGTAATCTGTAAGTGTGAACCACGCCCTGGACACCTCAGAAACCATCAGCACACAGTTCATCTCTACATATACACGTACACCACCATCTACACCACCACCAGGACGATGAACACCTGAAGCTGAAGTGAACCGAGTCCTCACCTCGATAGTAGAAGAGACACATGTCGGACAGAACGAACCACCTCTTCTTCCACAGCTTCATCCCGGTGCTGTCCTGGAGAGTAAAGGTCATAGACGTCAGTCCCAGCTCAGCAACGACTCCCACACCTCCCACCCCACTGAATCCACTCCGCAGGAACTAAAGAATGTTGAGTTTAAGGCTGTGATTTATGGAAGAGTATTAAGGCCAGGCAGGAGAAAAATAAAAATAATATTTTAGAGGAGGAAGATTTTTTTTTCATTATGCACTTCGAGAAAAAAGTCAAAATGTCGAGAAAAAAGGCGAATTGGCTTTACGATATTGATTTGAAACACATATCACACATACAGGACTGTCTCAGAAAATTAGAATATTGTGATTTTCTGTAATGCAATTACAAAAACAAAAATGTCATAAATTGTGGATTCATTACAAATCAACTGAAATATTACAGCTTAAAAAAACTAAAATATCCTATCTCAAAAAAATTGAATATTCTGGGAATCTTAATCTTAAACTGTAAGCCATAATCAGCAATATTAAAATAATAAAAGGCTTGGAATATTTCAGTTGATTTGTAATGAATCCAGAATGTATGACATTTTTGTTTTTTTTAATTGCATTACAGAAAATAAAGAACTTTATCACAATATTCTAATTTTCTGAGACAGTCCTGTATGCAGTTGCATAACTTCAGAAATGTAATGTTAACTTAAAGTTACACTGCAAGGATGTAAGTTAGTTAGTTAGTTACGGCTGCTGCTGCAGAGCTGTCAGTCGCTCTGCTAACTGGATTTGATGGACCAGAGGAGACATTTACACTTTATTCACCAAATTGTATTTCAACTTTATTCTCAAAATTGTGACTTTATTCACGAAATTTCGACTTTATTCTCAAAATTGTATTTCAACATTAATCTCGACATTTCAACTTTTTTCTCGACATTCCGACTTTTTTCTCAAAGTGCACAATAAAAAAAATATTCCCCTCTCAAATATTTTTGGGGTCCTGCATGGCCCTGATACTCTTCCGTAGTGATGCCACACTCATCTGGAGCTTCACTTTTGAATGAAAAAACCCAACCGAACTGAGGGCTGAACACAGTGAAATGGTTCTGGTGCAGTCTGGTTCTCTTCCCACCACCTGATCCCTGTCCAGGAATCCCTGGAACTCCACCCCCCCCACAGTCCAACGGTCTCACCTGCTTGTAGAGCCAGCTGCTCCTCACCACCGGGGCATTCAGGTTCCTCCTGATGGAGTTGGACCTTTTTCCAAAGTTGTGGATCTTGTTGGACGACCTGGAAGGCTTTAAACACACACGAGGACAAAATCATTTCTACCTGTGCACAGAATCATACACAGTAAGGACATTTACCACAACTATCTAACTTTTAACATCTGACAGAAAAGGTAGTGAGCATAAAAAAGGACGGACGAGAACATCAGCGTTTGAAACGCTTGTGTTTAACAGCAGTTAGAGACACAGCTCAAACTCACACCGGAAGGGGGATGTGATGGAACCGGGACGCAAGTCAGGTGGGTTTAAATTAGTTTCACATGGTAGGTCATGATGCTATCCGGTATCGTGAATGTGTTTGGTGTGGTCTTTTGCCCAAAAATCATCAGTGTGAAGATAAACTGCAGTCTGGGTGGTTCTCTGGCCAGGTGGGGACATCTTGGTCGGATCCTTCCTTTGGAACTGAGCGGATTTATTACGACACCTGGGGAGGAATGTCTGTCCGTCTGTCGCCCCATAAAGATACACATCTTATCCATAAACAAACCAAAGAAGAATTTGTGAGAGTCCTTAAAAGCAGGACGAGTAGAATCCACATCAACCTCTCCATGAATAAGTTACGCCTTGGGAGTAACCACCTGTCAAAATCACCAGGTGAACACTTCGGGGGAGACCAAGCAGGGCCTAGCACAACAAGGAAAGAAGGACTATAAAGTCGTAAAAATCATCACTTTCAACACAAACCAGAACCATTCACATCCTCTCAGGCCTTTCACAGCTCTGAGAGAAAACTTGAAGAATGGAATGTGTGAATTTACTTAACAAAGCTTAAATGTGATGTCATTCTTTAAAAATAAAGAGTATGTCTCTAGTTCACCACCATGGCTGAACGATTCTGTTGTTGTTCATACTATGCCTTTTTAAATTATGTCAGGTCCGTTATTAAGTCACAGGACCAATGTCCCTTATGTGTATTCATTAAGATATAGTATGCATGAAAACCATAATAATAGTGTGTGTGTATATATATATATATATATATATATATATATATATATATATATATATATATATATATATATATGTGTGTCTAAGAATAAAAGTCAATCTATCATGTGGATAAATTGAAATCAATGATGTTCTTTTCCTTTCTTTTATTTTCTCTTATCTTAACAAAATAAGGTAAGATGGAGACTTTTGATGAGAGGCGTTAACTCCAGTACCTTAGCTGCACATGATTGGGTGAAGAGAATACTTAAGCCCCCCATGGACTCTGACCGCCCCTGGGGACAAAACTAGGGCGCTTAAACAGTGTGTCAGAGAAGAGGAGAGGAGAGTAAAATGTTGTGGTGAGAGTTGAGATTGTTAATATTCCTTTGGCTCCTTTAGCCGTCTTTTTTCTTCCTTAGTAATTTTCCTCTGAATCTTTGAGTCTTTGAGTTTGACTAGCTTTATCCTTTCCTAAAGATTGAAAGCCTCCTTTATTTTTGTAGTAATTCATGTTCGATTAACTTTGGTATCATTACGAAAACCGAGTAATATTCTCTACAGAGAAGCTTTGGTTTTCTTATACTTTTAAGTCAAACCCGTGTTTTTCCATTCTTGGCCTTCCTTTTGGTTCGCGCTGTGGTCATACTGCAAAAACGCCAATTTTGGGTCTACTCTCGTTTTGTCAACAAGAATCTCCCAGCACCGTCGCCTATCAACCACGCCAGGCTATACAATAGCCAAACCAGCCGAGACAAACCAGAGTGCAGTCGACCTGCTGGCAGACTGACCGCAACACCCACGAGGAGTGTCCATCGGGCCCCAGATCATCCCACGAGACTCGCTGTTCGTCTACTTGGCAGAATTCCACTTCCTATCCTATCTACTGCGTCAGGAGTCCCACCGACCAACATAGCCCGGTAGGACTCCTCCTTCAGTCTGACGGCATCCTGCACTTCCGGTGTCCACCACCGGGTTCTAGGATTGCCGCCACGACAGGCACCGGAGACCTTGCGTCCACAACTTCGAGCCGCCGCGTCGACAATGGAGGCAGAGAACATGGTCCACTCGGACTCGATGTCCCCCGCCTCCCCCGGGATCTGAGAGAAGCTCTCCTGGAGGTGGGAGTTGAAGATGTCCCTGACAGAGGGCTCGGCCAGACGTTCCCAACAGACCCTCACAATCCGTTTGGGTCTGCCCGGTCTGTCCAACCTCCTCCTCCGCCAGCGCATCCAACTCACCACCAGGTGTTGATCAGTTGACAGCTCAGCCCCTCTCTTCACCCGAGTGTCCAAGACATGTGGCCGAAGGTCAGATGAAACGACAACAAAGTCGATCATTGACCTCCGGCCTAGGGTGTCCTGGTGCCACGTGCACTGATGGACACCCTTATGCTTGAACATGGTGTTCGTTATGGACAAACTGTGACTAGCAGAGAAGTCCAACAACAAAACACCGCTCGGGTTCAGATCGGGGAGGCCGTTCCTCCCAATCACGCCTCTCCAGGTATCACTGTCATTGCCCACGTGAGCGTTGAAGTCCCCCAGTAGAACAATGGAGTCCCCAGTTGGAGCACTATCAAGTACCCCTCCCAGGGACTCCAAGAAGGCAGAGTACTCCGCACTGCTGTTCGGCCCGTAGACACAAACAACAGTGAGTTACCTTTTCCCGACCCGAAGGCGCAAGGAAGCGACCCTCTCGTTCACCGGGGTGAACTCCAACACATGGCGGCTGAGCTGGGGGGCTATAACCAAGCCCACACCAGCCCGTCACCTCTCACCCTGGGCAACTCCAGAGTAGTGGAGGGTCCAGCCCCCTTCAAGGAGCTGGGTTCCAGAGCCCAAGCTATGTGTGGAGGTGAGCCCGACTATCTCTAGCCGGTATCTCTCAACCTCACGCACAAGCTCCGGCTCCTTCCCCCCCAGCGAGGTGACATTCCATGTCCCTTCTGAGAGGGTTTTGGTCCAGGGATTGGGTCGTCAAGCCCTGCCATGACTGCTACCCAGACCACAGCCTGTCATGGTCCTTCCTGTGGTGGTGGTAACCAAACCTAGTGCCCCAAGAGTTTATTAAATTAAGTAGGAACCCCACAATGGATTTGGATGATTTGACATCTCCATTGAATCTTCACACCTTCAACGGAATGGATTTAATGGTTTTCTTTCTTCATGAGCCAAACCAGAACTTTGTCTTGGACTTCACTAGAGACCTCCTTGGTCTTCATGGTGTGTCTTGTTTGCAGGTGCTGACTCTGGGGCCAAACAGAACAGTTGTTCTGAGACTGACTGTGCTGTTTAGTTATTATTTCCAGATATTCAGGTAGTGCCCCGTTTTGATTTATTCATTTTGATAATTTATTTACATTATCCCTAGTTATCAGATGATTATTTATAACCCTTTAGTAACTACACAAGCATTCCTCTTGTTGCACAACACCAGGTTGTGTAACACAAGACCATGACACATGAGATCACAAAATCACAGAAAAATCTGGATTAAACCAGAACACCATCATGAGCAGCTGGAAACACCCGTTCTCATCCCTGAAGAGACTGCGAGGGCCATGGTTATTGCAGAAAATACAAAATATACAAAAATATACAAAACTATTCTGTGTAACTCCTCCAGAGGCATACAAGTTTGAGCTCTGATGTAAGATATGTTGACTAGAATCCACAATTTCTGACTCCAAAATGAGAATTTTACCACCAAAATGATGTTTTTCACTAAACTGCACTATGTTCAGACACTGAGCAGAAATGTTTCAGAGGCGATGGAGCCAGACTCAAGTAGTTCAAGTATAAATTATGATTCCTCATGAATACCAGAGGAACCTTACTGGTGTACTTTAGTTTAGCTGCTTTAAGAGGAAGTATGACTTATTCATGACAGTGCTGAACTGATCCGAGCTTCAATGTGAGCGTTTGTGTGGTCGACACATTTAGAAAGTTCTTCACTGACCTGTGCAGGACCTCTGCAGACAAGTTTCAGTTCTCAGGTTTAAATATTAAAACAAAACAAAAAATCACAGCAGAGGTTACGGTCTAGAGTCTCCATGTACAGCAGAGGTTACGGTCTAGAGTCTCCAACTCCAGTAGAGGTTACGGTCTAGAGTCTCCATCTCCAGTAGAGGTTACGGTCTAGAGTCTCCATCTACAGTAGAGGTTACGGTCTAGAGTCTCCATCTCCAGTAGAGGTTACAGTCTAGAGTCTCCATCTCCAGTAGAGGTTACGGTCTAGAGTCTCCATCTACAGTAGAGGTTACGGTCTAGAGTCTCCATCTACAGTAGAGGTTACGGTCTAGAGTCTCCATCTTCAATAGAGGTTACGGTCTAGAGTCTCCATCTCCAGTAGAGGTTACGGTCTAGAGTCTCCATCTCCAGTAGAGGTTACGGTCTAGAGTCTCCATCTTCAATAGAGGTTACGGTCTAGAGTCTCCATGTACAGCAGAGGTTACGGTCTAGAGTCTCCATCTCCAGTAGAGGTTACGGTCTAGAGTCTCCATCAATAATAGAGGTTACGGTCTAGAGTCTCCATCTACAATAGAGGTTACGGTCTAGAGTTTCCATCTCCAGTAGAGGTTACAGTCTAGAGTCTCCATCTACAATAGAGGTTACAGTCTAGAGTCTTCATCTCCAGTAGAGGTTACGGTCTAGAGTTTCCATCTCCAGTAGAGGTTACGGTCTGGAGTCTCCATCTCCAGTAGAGGTTACGGTCTGGAGTCTCCATCTCCAGTAGAGGTTACGGTCTGGAGTCTCCATCTCCAGTAGAGGTTACGGTCTAGAGTCTCCATCTCCAGCAGAGGTTACGGTCTAGAGTCTCCATCTACAATAGAGGTTACGGTCTAGAGTCTCCATCTACAATAGAGGTTACGGTCTAGAGTCTCCATCTCCAGTAGAGATTCTGGTCTAGAGTCTCCATCTCCAGTAGAGGTTACGGTCTAGAGTCTCCATCAATAATAGAGGTTACGGTCTAGAGTCTCCATCTCCAGTAGAGGTTACGGTCTAGAGTCTCCATCTCCAGTAGAGGTTACGGTCTAGAGTCTCCATCTCCAGTAGAGGTTACGGTCTAGAGTCTCCATCTATAATAGAGGTTACGGTCTAGAGTCTCCATCTCCAGTAGAGGTTACGGTCTAGAGTCTCCATCTACAGTAGAGGTTACGGTCTAGAGTCTCCATCTCCAGTAGAGGTTACAGTCTAGAGTCTCCATCTCCAGTAGAGGTTATGGTCTAGAGTCTCCATCTACAGTAGAGGTTACGGTCTAGAGTCTCCATCTACAGTAGAGGTTACGGTCTAGAGTCTCCATCTTCAATAGAGGTTACGGTCTAGAGTCTCCATCTCCAGTAGAGGTTACGGTCTAGAGTCTCCATCTCCAGTAGAGGTTACGGTCTAGAGTCTCCATCTTCAATAGAGGTTACGGTCTAGAGTCTCCATGTACAGCAGAGGTTACGGTCTAGAGTCTCCATCTCCAGTAGAGGTTACGGTCTAGAGTCTCCATCAATAATAGAGGTTACGGTCTAGAGTCTCCATCTACAATAGAGGTTACGGTCTAGAGTTTCCATCTCCAGTAGAGGTTACAGTCTAGAGTCTCCATCTACAATAGAGGTTACAGTCTAGAGTCTTCATCTCCAGTAGAGGTTACGGTCTAGAGTTTCCATCTCCAGTAGAGGTTACGGTCTGGAGTCTCCATCTCCAGTAGAGGTTACGGTCTGGAGTCTCCATCTCCAGTAGAGGTTACGGTCTGGAGTCTCCATCTCCAGTAGAGGTTACGGTCTAGAGTCTCCATCTCCAGCAGAGGTTACGGTCTAGAGTCTCCATCTACAATAGAGGTTACGGTCTAGAGTCTCCATCTACAATAGAGGTTACGGTCTAGAGTCTCCATCTCCAGTAGAGATTCTGGTCTAGAGTCTCCATCTCCAGTAGAGGTTACGGTCTAGAGTCTCCATCAATAATAGAGGTTACGGTCTAGAGTCTCCATCTCCAGTAGAGGTTACGGTCTAGAGTCTCCATCTCCAGTAGAGGTTACGGTCTAGAGTCTCCATCTCCAGTAGAGGTTACGGTCTAGAGTCTCCATCTATAGTAGAGGTTACGGTCTAGAGTCTCCATCTATAATAGAGGTTACGGTCTAGAGTCTCCATCTCCAGTAGAGGTTACGGTCTTGAGTCTCAATCTCCAGTAGAGGTTACGGTCTAGAGTCTCAATCTACAATAGAGGTTACGGTCTAGAGTCTCCATCTATAATAAAGGTTACGGTCTAGAGTCTCCATCTCCAGTAGAGGTTACGGTCTAGAGTCTCAATCTCCAGTAGAGGTTAGGGTCTAGAGTCTCAATCTACAATAGAGGTTACGGTCTAGAGTCTCCATCTCCAGTAGAGGTTACGGTCTAGAGTCTCCATCTCCAGTAGAGGTTACGGTCTAGAGTCTCAATCTCCAGTAGAGGTTACGGTCTAGAGTCTCCATCTATAATAGAGGTTACGGTCTAGAGTCTCCATCTCCAGTAGAGGTTACGGTCTAGAGTCTCCATCTCCAGTAGAGGTTACGGTCTAGAGTCTCCATCTCCAGTAGAGGTTACGGTCTTGAGTCTCCATCTCCAGTAGAGGTTACGGTCTAGAGTCTCAATCTACAATAGAGGTTACGGTCTAGAGTCTCCATCTATAATAGAGGTTACGGTCTAGAGTCTCCATCTATAATAGAGGTTACGGTCTAGAGTCTCCATCTCCAGTAGAGGTTACGGTCTAGAGTCTCCATCTCCAGTAGAGGTTACGGTCTAGAGTCTCCATCTCCAGTAGAGGTTACAGTCTAGAGTCTCCATCTCCAGTAGAGGTCAGGATCTGGACTCTTCTTTCCCACAAATATCTAAGAGGCTGTTTTTGAAGAATGTTGTTTTCAAAATTGAATTTGACAGGAATAAACATATGTTCATATGTTGAACCATCACCACTGGAACGCACACTAATACGTGGTGCAAAGACTGACCCGTGTGGATGAGGTTGAGGTGGTGGTGGGCGTGGTGACGGGGGTGGTGGGGCTGCCAGGAAAGGTGCTGTAGTCAGAGCCCCCAGTGTAGTTGGAGGCCTCGCTCATGGTGCTCAGGGGCCGTTCCTTCTTATCAGTGTCGCTTGCTGATTCTGATGGAGGCTTCTGAGCCGGCCTGTAGCAGGAGGAGACAATGAGAGACCAGGAAAGTTATAGGTTTTAGGTATTAAATGGTGTGAGTGAAAAGACAGAGCGGCAGAGATTACAGAGCGGAGCAGATTAATGTCTGAAAAAAGAGCAGATTAGAGTCTGACAGAGCAGAGGAGATTACAGAGCAGAGCAGCGCAGATTAAAGTCTGACAGAGCAGCAGAGATTACAGAGCAGAGCAGCCTAGATTAAAGTTAGACAGAGTGGCAAAGATTACAGAGCGGAACAGATTAATGTCCGACAGAGCGGCAGAGATTACAGAGAGGAGCAGATTAGAGTCTGACAGAGCAGAGGAGATTACAGAGCAGAGCAGCCTAGATTAAAGTTAGACAGAGCGGCCAAGATTACAGAGCGGAGCAGATTAATGTCTCAAGAAGAGCAGATTAGAGTCCAACAGAGCAGCGGAGATTACAGAACTGAGCAGTGCAGATTAAAGTCCGACAGAGCGGCAGAGATTACAGAGCGGAGCAGATTCATGTCTGAAAAAAGAGCAGATTAGAGTCCGACAGAGATTACAGAGCGGAGCAGATTAATGTTTTACAAAAGAGCAGATTAGAGTCCGACAGAGCAGCGGAGATTACAGAGCAAATCAAAGTCCAACAGAGCGGAGCAGATCAAAGTCCAACAGAGCGGTGCAGATTACAGAACGGAGCAGTCCAATTGCCTTGAGCTAGCGTTAGAATGAGCTAGCGTTATAAGAAGCTAGGGTTAGAAGGAGCTGAAGGGGCTTGTTGTCTTCAGTGGGAAACAACAGCAAGGTTTCAAGGCTGAAGCAGCAGAAGCTGAGGCAGCTCTTCCAGACAGAGGAGGGATGTTACCTGGTGAGGGATTCTCTGTCGGGGTGAACAAACTTTCCACAAGTCACTCTAGAAAAAGAAGGGAAGGGGGAGAAATCAATCAATGACTCTAATCTAATCTCACCCACACCTGAAAAAAATAAAAGCACTACTGATGAAAAAGTAAAATCAATAAAAAGTTAAATAAGGTGGTGAAAAATGCCCTCTAATGGCCAAATGAAGAATCAGTATGTCGTTGAAGCCTTCCTACAGGACCGCCACCTTTTAACCTTCAGATCTGAAGATACATCTCTTCAAGACAGTTAGTTCAAAAATGTGGCCAACCACAAAGGTTGAGTCAAATGCTGCCCCAATTGGGAAGACTTGAAGTCTGAGCTTGAGTCTTCTTGTTCACCACCATCACAGCAAACAGAAATGCAGCAATCATTTCAGCCCCTTCCATGTTGATCTACTCATTTTGGTTGTCTTCTCTTATTTTTCAATTTTATTGCTTTAGTCTTTTTTAGAGGGTCTGCATTGATGTCACAATCCCACTGGACCAGCCCCCTTACTCGCACTGAGTGGCAAAAATGGCTGCAACTGTGGAAAAGATGGGATAACAGCTGATTATGGGCTTAAATTAAAGGCAGTTGGACTTGACAGTGTAGTACAGTTACCCCAAGAACCAGTGGTCCATGGACATTAATATTTGGTACAGTTACCAAGAACCAGTGGTCCATGGACATTAATATTTGGTACAGTTACCCCAAGAACCAGTGGTCCATGGACATTAATATTTGGTACAGTTACCAAGAACCAGTGGTCCATGGACATTAATATTTGGTACAGTTACCAAGAACCAGTGGTCCATGGACATTAATATTTGGTACAGTTACCAACAACCAGTGGTCCATGGACATTAATATTTGGTACAGTTACCAAGAACCAGTGGTCCATGGACATTAATATTTGGTACAGTTACCAACAACCAGTGGTCCATGGACATTAATATTTGGTACAGTTACCAACAACCAGTGGTCCATGGACATTAATATTTGGTACAGTTACCAAGAACCAGTGGTCCATGGACATTAATATTTGGTACAGTTACCAACAACCAGTGGTCCATGGACATTCATATTTGGTACAGTTACCAAGAACCCGTGGTCCATGGACATTCATATTTGGTACAGTTACCAAGAACCAGTGGTCCATGGACATTCATATTTGGCCACAAATCCAGTTTCCAGATATTTATATGTACTTAATTTCTATGCCGGGGAAATACACGAAGCAAAGCTTGAAGGCTTACAAAAGTCTTGACGCTTGGTCCGACTTCAAGGCAGGATTTGTTGTAGAAATTAAAGTGATGAGGACACTGAACTCTATGATTTGACCGTTTAACGTTAGCTACCCAAAAATCCAACATTACATGATACAAAATGGGAACCACAAATCCAGATTTCGGTGTCTGGAATCCAGTTGTTTCTGTAAACTGCAGCGATCCATTTGTCTCTCTTAAGCTTATTTTTCGTCAGTCTGTAAAACGATAACTCCGATTTCTTGCCAAATCTATGAGTACAGTGGATCCCACAACAGCTCTTTCCCATTTTAGATGTTTCCCAGTTGCTCAAACTGAAAGTTTACGCTGCCACTCAGTCTTTCTGACACTCAGTCTTTCTGACACTCAGTGGGCGTAACCCGCTGTGAAGTTGCATGTGTGACGTCATGCGCATTCCGTCTATTGGTGGTTAGTAAACACCAGAACATTACGCCTGGGGGTTTGGACCGTTAGCTTGATGGCTCAGTGGATCCTACCAGGTCCTACGCTGTAATGGAGATGTTGAAAGGATGGAGATTGATGTTGATGTTACAGTTTCTGCCTCCCAGGTTCTACACCAACCCCCACTAGTGGAAACCCATCCAAAGGAGGTCAAGGAATTAAAAACACCATTCAAACTTTAAATGACTGTATGTTGTTCTCTGTGTACAACACAGTCCAGTTGTTTTATGAAGTCTCTGATCAGAACCCGTTTAAAACGTCTCCGTTCTCAGTCTGGCTGACATTTCATCTAGACAACACTTTCGGCTTTCATGTCTGCAGTTCTATGAAACTGATGGGCTTCAAAGCTTGATCCAGTATGGACACAGATAAAAAGTGTTTGTCGACAGGAAATTGTTGGCCTTATCTTTTAATGACTCCCAGCGTCGGCAGTTGCAGCAAACGCAGCAGCAGACCTGAACTTTGTATTCAGCTCTGATTTTTGTTCATTTGTTTTTTGGCATAAATGTCAGAATGTCTGCTCAAAGATGTTAAAAAGCTTAAATTAACATGTCTGGGAATCTTTCTTAGACTCCCTGGGGCGTCCGTCAGCCTCCTCGCTCTGCTTCTGTTTTCTGTTCTGGTCTCACCACCAACAATCATCATGTCATCGTTGCAGTCGGAACAGAACCAGGTGAAAGTGTTTGCTAACAGCTTCGTTGCTGCTGCATCGTTGTCACCTCCACACGATTAAATACGCAGAGCAGACATCGTTTTAGCAAACACACGCTCCAGCTGCAGGAGTGTGACTGGGATGGGAGGTGACAGCAGGGTGGTAAATTTACTCCAACACTTTTTTTGAGGCACGGCGTTAAACTGCAGGGTTTTGTTCGACTCTCTCTAAGGCTGCACATCTGAGCTTCATTCTGGTCTCTTCTTCCTCACGTTTTCTAGTTTCCAGAGAAACAGGAAGTAGCTTTGATTACAGACATGAGTCTAGAGTGCAGCATCCGGTTCTGAATCGGACCTACATCAGAGCCAAAAACCAGCCTAAAACCACCTCGCAGACACCAATCCCAAACCACTTGCATCAGAACTTGAGATGTTTCCCCCACCAGAGCAACAAGCCTGTGTCTTTAGGTTGTGTTTACCCACAATACCCTGTGTTGTGGTCCCCTTCCTGCATTTGGCTCACTTGAGCCGGATGGAGACTTGTTTTTTTTAGGGGAAACAGAATCTAGGGGACAACACCAGCATCCTGTTGTATCTGTAAAAAGTTATCACTCCATCATTTGTTGGTTTTCCTGACAGTTTAATCTGCTCTGGTGAAAGGATTAGCCGGAAAGAGAAGGGTACGCTTTTTTCTCCTCAGAGGTGACATCTTTAAAGCCATCTTATGTTGGTACAGATTGATGTAGTCACACTGTGCATCTGCATCCAACACCCAGCATCCACATCCATTACCCAGAATCCACATCACCAGCATCATCACCAGCATCATTATCAGCATTCGTATCCATCACCAGCATCATCACCAGCATCCGTATCCATCACCAGCATCCGTATCCATTATCAGCATCATCACCAGCATCCGTATCCATTATCAGCATCATCACCAGCATCCGTATCCATCACCAGCATCCGTATCCATTATCAGCATCATCACCAGCATCCGTATCCATTATCAGCATCATCACCAGCATCCGTATCCATTATCAGCATCATCACCAGCATCCGTATCCATCACCAGCATCATCACCAGCATCATTATCAGCATTCGTATCCATTATCAGCATCATCACCAGCATCCGTATCCATCACCAGCATCATCACCAGCATCATTATCAGCATTCGTATCCATCACCAGCATCATCACCAGCATCATATCAGCATCCGTATCCATCACCAGCATCATCACCAGCATCCATATCCATCACCAGCATTTACATTAACACCAGAAAGCAGAATCAGATACTTACTGTTCGTTCACCACAAAGATGCAGTTGTCCTGAGACGGGGCGCCTGACACCGGGTGTTTACACATCACCTTCCTCTCATTGTGGCTGCAGAGACACAGAACACAGGTACAAGAACGTCAGTGGGAAATAAAATAAGTGTGGAATGAGAACTAGAGAAGAGGACACAGATGATGGAGAACGAATAAGCTTGACTTCTGAGGTGTGAAGAAACCGTTATCTCATGCTAAAGACAGGTCTTATTGTGCAGGAGGGTGAAGAACCTCTCACCTGCCCAGTACACGGTCCACACATGGACACATTCAAATACGGGAGGGTTTCATGTCCACTATTCACACTGCCTTTATATGTCTACTACACACAAACAGGAAGCCACAATATCCCCAGATGTGTGAACAGATGTTCCAGCAGATGTTCCAGCTGCTGACCGGCCGTTTAACAGAACCAAAGGTCGTGTTTCAGACACAGAACCCAGTAAACGAGAGTAAAAGAGATTAAACTACAGCCCTACAAGAAGCTGCTCATGTGACCACCGGGACTGGTTTCTGTAGTGGCCCACTGCATTATGGGAGATCATTAAACCAGACCCCCGCCTGAACGCCGGCCGACGATCAGCTCATCAATAATGGTGATTAGCAGACGTTGGCTGCAGCTCACCCTCTTATGACACTTTTCCACCAGCACCTACTTGGCTCGACTCAACTCGGCCTGGTTTCTTTTCCATAACAATCCAGCACCTGGATCAGAAGTAGGAGGTTGGAGAAGCTGCTGTGACGTATTTGATTGTGTATCTAAAGGAAGAAGACAACAACACTAAAGATGTAGAACCTGGAGGAGATGATAGATGTGCTGCTGGGTCTGTGGCTTGTGTTCCATATCAAGTTAAAAAATGTGAGAGAGAAAAGCTTCAAGCAGCGATGCTTTTTTTTTTTGTTAGTTTGTCTCGGCGCTGCTGAAAAGTCAGCTGGAGCCGTGAGCAGCTATGAAGTGACAGAGCTCCTGGTGGATCTGGTGGTTCCTTATCGCCCATCTAGATCCCTTTTTAATTCTCTCCTCAGCACCAGGTTTATGAACCTCTGCACCTCAGAGTTGGATCACCAAACAGACTTTTGCTGCCGTTGCTGGTTGAATAAAATGAACAAGAATCCGTCAGAGTCTCTTTCTCTGAATTCCTCCTCCTGACTCAGACGTCTGACTCCAACCCCCCGACCAATCGGTGGCCTGTAGTGTGATGATGTCAGATACAGCCGACTCAGCCGCTTAGAACCTCGGTAGAATAGTTACAGAAAAGTATCTACTCGGCACGTTAGACCCTGGTTGAAAAGCGCAAAATCTGTCAGGGGTTTGACATTTCCCCCAGTTTGAGTTTCAGTTCTGTCCCTCCTGTTTCCCATCTGCCCTGATTGTCTGCACCTGTGTCTCGTTATCCCCTGTGTATATCTAGTCTTGTCTTTCCTCTGCTCCCTGCTGGTCCGTACTGTTTGCTCCCTCCATGTCTCCTCGTCTAGTTTTGGATTCCTGTTTTTGTTCTGCCTTTTTTTATCCTGCTCAGCAGCGTTTACAATAAATCCTGCTTTTGGTGAACTCCTGCCCTCCTGCGTTTGGGTCCTCAACAAACCACATCGTGACAAAACCGAGTCGAGTCGGGCTGAGTAGGTACTAGTAGAAAAGCGCCCATAAATCCTCTGGAAGCGGTCGGGGGCTTCTCAGGATTGCCCACATTTTTGTTTTTGCAGTCATTTATTTTGGTCAAATCGATGACGGTAGCTGCTGAACCTCAGATCCAGGCTGGAGAACACAGAGCCATCATCCCCTCCAGCACGCAGCACATCCACTCGTGACCGTCCACACGGCAGCGGTGAATCCAGACTCACCAGAGGAGTTCGGGGAGCAGGAGGAGCAGGAGGAGCTGCTGTTCCACCTCCGTTCAGGGTGAAGGCAGCGGCGATGTGTGAGCAAGCTGCTGAACACAACGCCTCCTCCTCCTCCACCGCCCCCTCCACCGCCTCCTCCCTCCATCACCTCTCTCCTCACACACAAACCTGGGGGCTGCTCTGGAACACAGTGGAGTACAACTGCAGCTGATGATTACCTCCATGTCTACTCATCCCTCAATTATTTTCATTAAATCTTCAGTTAATGAGCGCCGCTGGTGGAAAGTACCTTACTGGCTCCACAGAACAGAAAACCATCAAAACTGGAGGACTTTCAGTGAGTTAAGAACCAACAAACAAGTCAGAAATAAAACACCTGAGATATCTGATCCCTCAGACAACCCTGAATCCAGAACGCCATCAACAGCCGAAGGAACCACATGGACAACATCTGCTTCTCTAAGTAAAATTCATTGACTACGTTTACATGCAGTCAAAAATCAGGTTATTGCTAATATTCCGGTTACTGAAACATTGGGAATATTCCGTTTACATGGTAATTAATCATTTGGGATATCTGGATCAAACCAGCGACGCACGGAAAACATCTTGACGCAATTCCTGTAATTTTTGCTTCTTCTTCCTGTATCCAAATTCAAAACAAATGCTGCTTCGTGCAACTTTTCTCTCACCTTCTTTTAAATCTCGCTATCCCGGTACTTTCTACCGTCTACAAATGCAGAAATGTTCATATCCTTCATTACATTTATGAAGTGATTAGTCTCCTCCTGGTCTTGGTTTCTCCGTGTTTATAAGAACTTCCTGGACTCAAAAGACCAGGATTCCTTGTGAACAGAGTATGAGCAGAAAACAAATTCATGTTCCGTTTGATGGGGATATTCCGTTTGGCGTTTACATGACCCAATATTCGGGTTTTAAAAGGAGTAACCCAGGGCTCATATTGGGGTTTTTAAAAACCTGAATATGAGCAAATTCGGGTTATTCAAAGGGGTTATTGGTGTTTACATGGCCGTGCAAATCTGGGTTATTGCCAATATTCGGGTTTTAAGAAAAGCTGCAGGTCGTCTACCGACCACTCGGGTCTGGATCCATTGACCTCCATGTTCATCCATTAACATGCTATTTCCAGTCTGGTAAAGAAGCAGTTTTGGTTTCTATGGTTACGTTTCACATGTAGCCCAGAACTGGTCCTGGTAGGCTGCTCAGCAGAACAGGAAGCACCAGAGGCAGAAACACCACAGGATCATTCTTTCACATGTTTTTGCAATGCCCTCCTGTATTATCATTCTGGCAAAAAAGTCAGTACATATATATCTAATGTCACTGGAAAGGCAATCCCATGTTCTCCCAGGGTTCTCCTGATTAATGATGACTCTCAGTTAAACTTACAATACATCTTTGATGGAAACCACCACACGATCTACAAACATGTCACTGGTTTAATCTGTTTATGGAGATTTCGCATATGGAACTTTCAGTGGCAAGAATTCATGGTGTGGGACCCAGGACATTAAAAATATGGACTCCATTGAAAAACTGAAAGAACTGAATATTGACTGAACATTTATCCAATTTTTTTTTTTTTGGCTTTCTTGTCTTGTTTGTCTTGTCCTGTTGTTGTGTTATTGTTGTCTTGTTGGATCACTACAGGGTGGGTGGGGGGACGGGTGATCTAAATATTTTTGCTATACAATTGTGTGCATAATTGTTCGATTGAATTGTATGCACCAACAAAATAATAAAAAACAGTTGATAACAAAATAAAAGGAGCCAGCAGAGGTCTCAGGCCACCAGAGCAGTGCAGAGGATGGAGGAGCAGCATGGAGCTGAAGCAGAACAGGAATTTTAGAGGAGATACAGATTGGGGACTTGGTGAATTCAACTATGACGCAAGTGAAAACACTTTCGAAGACATCCTGGAGTCCCAGGACGTGGAGAGGTCATGTGTTTGGACAGGAAACTCCTCTTGGACATTTACAGCTCTGCCAGGGTTTCTATCTTTTATGAAGAAGCATCAGAGATGACTAATGGAAGCATTAAAGTATTAAACGAGGCCTTGGAGATGCTGACCTGCTGGAACTCTCCACTTCCTAACCCTCAAGATGAAGGTGGTGGAGCAGCATCTTAATGAACCCAAGAGGAGTTGCACTTGACAGCATCAACATAGTTAAGCCTGATTTAAGGTTCTGAGTTAAACCAACACAGAGCCTACGCCGTTGCCGTGACGCCGTCTTCAACACTTCGGATACTCGATTTCGCCACAGTGCAATACCCCCCCAGAGCGCTAGGGGATTTTTTTTTTTAATTTTTAATTTTTAGGGGATATTTACAGACTTCCTCAATGAGTCGCTCCTCGACTTGTTCTATGTTGATAATATTCTTTCCGTGTAGAAGAACAAGATGTTTAAAAATGGCGGGGATGGTGCAGTCTGGAACCGGAAATGCTACCAAGCAATGGATGGATAGATCATGGATGGTGCATGAATGATGGATGGATGACAAATAGATGATGGATGGATGACAAATAGATGATGGATGGATGAATGATGGATGGATGGATGGATGAATGGATGATGAAAGTATACATAGATGATGGATGATGGAAGGATGCATGAATGATGGATGGATAGATGTATGGATGGATGCATGGATGATGAAAGGATGTAAGGATGGATGGATGATAAATGGATGATGGATGGATGCATTGATGATGGAAGGATGGGTGGATGATGCATGTGTGATTGATGGATGCATGGATGATGGAGGGTTGTGTGGATGGATGATGGATGGATGGATGAATGTGTGGATGGATGACAGATGGATGTATGGATGATGGATGGATGTAAGGATGATGGATGGAAGTATGGATGATGGATGGATGCTGGATGGATGTATGGATGCTGGATGTATGGATGTATGGATGATGGAAGGCTGGAGTTCTGTTGTATCAGTAAATCAGTGTCACTAGTGTTAGTTTGGTTTAAAGGTTCCTAGCCAGTCATGTTCAGACGTACTGTAACATTCTTCTTGGTACATGGAATGTTCTGGAAGAATCCTGGAATGCTATGGAAGAATCCTGGAATGTCCTGGAGTCCTGGAGGTCTAATCCTCCAGAATGGAGCTGTTCCAGCCTCCACAGTGTGACGGTCACGAGGGACAGCTAATTAGCAGCTGATGACTTCACTGCAGTCACACATCCTTCTGTGCTGGTGAGGAAATCACGCTCTCACACTTCCTTGGCGTTGCCTGGCAACAAGGACGGGATCTGCTCTGAGTGTGAAGAGCAGCGGTTTGACAGGGAGCAGAGGAGGAGGAGAGCAGCTAAAAGAAGAACGTGGACCAGAGTCAGGTCCCTGGAAAGTGCAGTAAGTCCTCGTGTGATGGTCAGGAACTGAAACCAGAGCAGGAGGTTTCCAGTCCAGTCCAGTTTCCAGATGTTCACTCAAGAGTCCAGAAACCAGAGAAACAGCATCAGTGTTGTGACAAGCTTTTCCCACCATGGAACATTCACAGATTCAAACATTGCAGGGGGCTTGTCCGGTCCTCCTCTGCAGTTTGGGTTTTTATACATGAAACACACGCAGAAACCGAGCTGACAAGATCCCAGCATGCAGATGTCAAATGAGTCAGCGTTGAAGTGAGAAAAAGACATCACAAAACACATCTTTGTGTTTTTGCAAGGTGTCTACATCCAGTTTCTGTTGCAAGCTATAATGAAGTCATCAGTGAGCCCTACATGTAGACTGAGAACCTGCAGTGGACCATCTCATCCTCCTTTTATCTTTCAAGCAATAAGAGAACAGTTAACATCCTTTAAAGCCTGCCAAACGTTCACTAGGATGTGATTCAGCAGATGAGTTAAAGATGCCCCTGAGGACTCCACCACATCTGCATGTGGTTGTATGTCCAGTAGGCCTGTGTTGAAAAAAATCGATTTTCCGATTCTAAATCGATTCTCATATTAATTCCTAAAAATCGATTTTTATGTCTTTTTTTTTTTTTTACCTTGTCTGCACACATATTATTGATTGATACCATGACGGTAGAAACCAAAAGTGTATATATGTGCATTATTACTATATGTAATATATACATATATATACGCACACATATGCGTACACATACATAAATATATACATACAAACCCAGTGTTTTTTTTTTTGTTTTTTTTTGGGGGGTGGGGGGGGGTTGACGACATCCACTGCCAATCCAGGAAGCAGGAACACACGGAGACACACGTCAAGCACTGGAAATCTGCAACAAAAAACCACAAACAAAGCACGAAAACGGCACGGAGCCAACCAAAACACGAACAGCAATCGACCTAAATCTTGAGATCTGATCGCAGTCTGAGCTAAGCTATCGCTACCGCTACCTAAACCCAAAAACTAGAGAGCCAGCATGCAGGTGAACAAGCCAGTGTGTATGTCTATGTGTGTGTGTGTGTGTATGTATATGATCATGCGTGTGTGTGTGTGTGTGTGTGTGTGTGTGTGTGTGTGTGTGTGTGTGTGTGTGTGTGTGTGCATGTGACTAAATGTGTGTATGTGTGTGTGTGTGTGTGTGTGTGTGTGTGTGTGTGTGTGTGTGTGTGTGTGTAATAAACCAAACAAAGCTCCACCTGAAGTGTATCTATAGTGGGGGAGGGGGGGGAGCGACCCCGCCACCCGCGAGACCAGAGGCCGACAAGGAAGAGCCCGGAACCCAGGCCACCGGCAAACCCCACAGAGGGGAGAAGTAGGAGGGAGGCAACCCACCGCCTGCGAGGCCCCCCCCCACCCGGCGGCGGCCGAGGGGGCCCGCGGGCGGGGCCCCCACGGCGCGGAAAGAAGCAGCCAGGGATCCCGCGGCGGCGGACCGCGACCCAGGCAATCCCCGGCCACCCGGTCCGGGCCGGACACGCGGCCAGGAGGCCCTCACCCTTCAGGCCAACGACCCCCACCCGGCAGGGGGCCAGCCTGCCCGGAGAGACAGAGCCGCCCCGGCCGCCGACGCGGGCAGGCGCACCCGTCCCCCACGAAAGTGGCCCTCCAAGACCAGAGGGGCGCCCCGCCGTAGAGGCAGCGGGGGGGACCGGAGACGGGCCCGGAGAGAGGGAACCCCCCAACAAGGCGACACCCGCGCAGGCCCGACAACGGAGGGCCCCAGACCCAGGCATCCCATTCATTCATCCATTCACCTATCCGATACCTATACTAATAATAATATAATATACTATACATAATAATAATAATAATAATACTAATAATAATAATAATAATAATAACCATCTTTGTATAATATAATATTGATAAATTATTAAGTTTTTGATGTCCTGCCAATGGAGGCTCAAATCCTCCATGGCAGGACCCTTCCATACCGCATTCTCACCGACACAGACATACAATCACGCACCGTTTCCCCCTCCCCGGGGGGGTCCAGCACCGCCAGAAGGCACCCCAGGCTGCACGGCGGGCCCCACCAGGCCCGGGTAACCCGACCCACCTGTCCGAGGCCCAGGCCGGTGAGGGAACGCGGGTGATGTGGGACCCCCTCCCGCCCCTTGTGTTGAGTGCATGTGATTAATGCCATAAAAACAGGGAGGAGGGAGGGCCAAGTATCGATTGACACCGACCCCCCCCCCCTCCCGAACTACGTGTCCTTGTCAAGTGTATTTATAAAGTGTTGAATGTGCAGTGTCTAGTTTGTTGTTAAAACCGTGAGGCGGGGAGTGCCGGGCCACGCGGGACAGTGCCCCCCACGACCCGGACCCCCCGCCTTTCGCCTATGTGCGTATGAATCGTGTAGGGGGGGCAAGAGGGGGAGCGGAGGCCGAAGCCAGGAGGCAGGACCAGCAAAGCCGGCCCTGATAAGACACCCGCGTCCCCCCACCGGCCATCCAGTAGACGGGGGCCGGCCCCCCGAGCCGGGCCAGGGCCCCACCGCACCTCCACGGGCGCCCCCGGAGCCGCCGGAGCCCCCAGACGGAGGGGGAAACGGTCCAACATCCTCCCATTCATACTGACAACATAAGACATAGATACCTGGGAATGGCGCCACCCCGCCGCCGCGCCCGCCCGTGCACCCCCCGGTCAGGGGAGGCCCGATCTCCGGACCCGGCCCCACCCCCCCCCGAGGCCACCCCGGCGGACACCCCAAGGGTCACGGAGTCCCCACACTCGCAGGGGCACTTGGCCCCCGCCCAGCGACGGAGGACCAAGGCAGCAATGCCCCCCCAGCGCAGACAGCCACCCCCCACCCAGGCAGGACCGGGCCCTCCGGGTGGGACCCCCACGTCCACGGCCCAGCCCCCCCCAGGAGGCCCGGGGGGGGGGCCTCCTGGGGGCATTGTTTATGCCCAAAAAAGGAATGTTTTGTTGGACACGAGAATAACATGGTGTCATGTTTTTGCCTTTAAATATCTTTAAAGGTATGAAAACATTAAGTTTTCAGTTATAATTGCATAAATTGTCTATATTTCATTACTTTATATACAGTCTTGGGGTTACATTTGCAAAAAATGCTAAAAACCAAATTCTCATAAATGGGAAAAAATAAAACCGATTTCATAGTTCTCTAGTTTGCTGCCCTGGATCTGTTTGATAATTCCGCCCCACGATGTTTCTGAAAACAGTTCTATCAGCATTCTGGGAGGTGATTGGTCCTTACAGCATCATTAGCTGCCAATACTTGCTGTTGAATCTCCATATAATACTAGTATTAATATGTTGCAGAACTACAGTCATATAATTCATGCAACAGCTCAAAAAACAGTTTTAATAACACTAACCCAAATCAATATCGGAATCGAATCGAATGGAATCAAATCTTGATAATCGATTCTGAATCTTAAGAATCGGAATCGAATTGATTCTTGACATTTGAATCGATCCCCAGCCCTAATGTTCAGGACCTGCTGGAGGATGTGCTGTTAGTAACATTGTTCTACAATAGCACCACACGCTGGCAGCTTGTTGCAGTATGAATCGATCGATCGATCAATCTTTATTTGTGTAGCACATTTGCCCAAAGAGCTTCACAACAATTAAAAACAAAAAGAAACTAAACATGCACTACAAAACTAAGGATAAGACACAAATGGCTAGAAAAAATATTCTAATAAAATAAGTGCTGTTACGAAGCAGACGTAATTGTGAGCAGATCTCCTGGACCATCGAAGCAAATTTGAAGCTGCTGGCAAAGAGTAATCGTACATGTCGGTGCTAATGACACAAGTCTATGCCAGTCGGAATGGAAGTCACTATAATTAAGATTGCGTCTGTGTGTAACTACGCCAAAACCATGTTGGACTCCGTAGGTTTCTCTGGTCCCCTCCCCAATCTGACCAGCGATGACATGTTTAGCTGCATGCTCTCGCTCCGTCGCTGGTTGTCTCGGTGGTGTTCAGAAAGAGACGTGGCCTTTATTGACAATTTGAAGACGTTTTGGGGAAAGCCCGGTCTGATTAGAAGAGCTCTTCTCTTCATCGCTCCACTGAGCCCTCTCCTATTTGCGTTGGCTATTGAGCTTCTTGCGATTGCTCTCCGTTCAAATCCATGTATTGTAATACGCCAACATGGCCTGGTTGCAAAAGTCTCACTGTATGCGGATGACATACTTCTTTATGTTTCGGATCTTGATGTCTCTGTACCTGCTGCATTGTGCCTACTTTCGGACTTTGGCCGGATCTCGGGGTGCAAGTTAAATTTAAGTAAGAGTGAGTTGTTCCTGTTAACTCGGCTGCTTAATGCCTTCCCCTTGCATAGTTTCCTTTTAAAATAGCCGAAACGGGTTTTACGTATTTAGATGTTCCGTTTAGACGTCAGTTGGGGGAGTTGCCACAAGCCAACTTCTCTCCTTTAATCGTTGGTCTTTGCTTAACTTCTCTCTGGTGGCACGTATTAATTATGTGAAAATGAATGTTCTCCCCCCTTTTTTGTATCTTTTTCAGTGCACTCCAGTTTTCTTGACTAGCTCTTTTTCTAACGGATTGGAGTCTCAGGTAGAGCTCTGCGCGGGACTGTTTTCTTCATCCTGCTCCCGCTGAATTTCTGACCATTACCGCCCGAAATGTGTGTGTTCCACTCCCGCCCGCATCCACAAAACTCCACAGAATTTATGCCGCACAATAATAGAGATGCATTGATTTAGTGTCTTCTCCCGTCCCCCAAGAGAAATGTCCCAGACAAATCTATCTGATTTAATGTTAACATGATCATTGTGGAGCTTGATGGATAATTGACAGTTCATAGGTCACCTGACCGAAATTTAGATGCAAATCCATCATTGTCATCATCCACAAGGTATTTCACCTTTCGCGCACGCATCAATTATGTGATTGAGATTATAGCAACGAGAGTAGGCTGTGAGTGGCTCAAACACTAATAAATAACATAAAATAGACAACGTTAACGAATTAAATGAATTCATTTAACAAATAAATCGCTTGGCCATTACATTGCTGTGGAGGAAGAGAATGTTGCTGACCGACTGAGGTCCCAATCCTGCGTCTCTTCCAAAATGCTCCACAGACACTAAACACAGTTTCTCCAAATACTTGACTTGCTTTGTCTTTGTTTTTTAAAGACCTTGTTTGAGGTTCTTTTCAACCTCATAGATTTCCATCTTGTCGCTAGGCTACATCCCGATCCTGCAGTGTTACTATGGAACCAACTTCCAATCTGGGTTAAGGAGGCTGAGACCACCTCCACCTTTAAACCCAAACTTTAAACCTTTCTGTTTAGTAAAGCCTTTAGTTAGTGTAAACTTTAGTGTGTTAGGGCCAGTAGTCACAGCTCCAGCGATAGGACAAGACTAAAATAGTTAGTCTCAAACATAGCTTTGTTGTAGATATGCTCTTATAGGCCAAAGCTGCAGGGGGGCACCAATATGATACAGAGCGGTGCGCCTCGCCCTTCTTCTCTTCTCTTCCATTTTCATTTATTAATTACAAGTATCTCATCACCATAATTGTTCTCCATTGTTCTTGTAGTTTGTTGTGCTGCCCCCCCGCCCCTTTTCTCTTCTGTGCATGTTTGCATGCTGCCCTGCAGTCCCACCCTCTGATCATTCCACTGCTTGATTGAACCTGTTTCCGCAAGGGGAATTAAACCTCATATGAAGAGATGAAATACATCCTCATTAAGGAAAAGAAGGGAAAGGATAAGTGGAAAAGTAGTCTTGCGTAAGGAGGAGGAGAAGGAGGGATGGAGGAGGAGCAGTCAGAGCAGTGATGAGAAAAACAAAAAGGGTTCAGAAATGTAAAAGTGAAAGGAAAGAACCGGGTGTCATCTATCTGTGGTTGTAGGATCTTGTGGAATCATCAGAATCGTGACTGGAATCCTGACTACAACAGAGATACTCCAGAATGAGAGGCCCATCCTCTCAACCAGTGTAAAAACGTTCTCATTAACGTCAGCCAGGGCCCCAACCACAGTCCTTGTTGGGGTTCTTGCGTCAGGTAGAGCTCTGTCGCCCTCCTGTGTTCGCTGACGCTCACCACCACAAGAACCAGCTGTTCACAGATCAGCAGGGAATATTCTGGGAACAATGTTCAAACATCTGTCAACGGGGGGTTTTACACATTTACAAAAGGGATTAAACTCGCAAATTCACATTTTCTTTCGAGAGCGTGTTTGTCTCAGTCATCTCTGGAATCTCATTAAGTGATTTGATTTGATATTGTTTGAGAAGCAGATATTACTACTACTACTACTGTGATTTAGCAGACGCTTTTATCCAAAGCCACTTACATCTGAGAGAACAGCACAAGCTAGGAATCACACAGGAGGTCCAGCTGGATCAGTGCTGGTCAGACTGCTGAGAGTCCAGTTGGATACAGATGCTGCCATGCTAGGGCTAGAATGTTTTGTTTTTTTCCCTTCCCGCCCAACACAACAGTCCCTTTATACCAGAAATCTACGTCTAAAAAGACACCATCATGCGATCATCTTGTCATAAGTGCATGCAGCTTTCTCAGTGCTGAGTCCTGCAAAGAGCTGGACGAATCTTCTAACTAGTTCTGATGAGCAGAGAAGTTTACTAGATGGTAGATGCTCTTAAAAATAGGTACAGACCCTGCAGATCGGACAGAGTTTGGGAGGTCGTTCCACCATTGGGGAACAATGGAGGAGAAGAGTGTGGTTACTGATTTCACCCCACGTTGGGGTGGAAGCACCAGGGGGTCTTTCACTGACTGAGTGAAGCTGTGGAGAGGGAGAGTATCTCTGGATGAAGGAGTGAAGGTATTGAGGAGCCGTTTGGGTAATTGTTTGGTAGCCAAAAGCAGAGTTTTGAACTTGATGCGTGCTGCAACAGTGCAGAGAGATTAGCAGCGGAGTGACCTGAGCTCTCTTGGGCTGGTTGAAAACCAGACGTGCTGCTGCATTCTGGATAATCTCCAGAGGTTTAACTGAGCAGCAGGAAGGCCGACCAATAAGGAATTACAGTAGTCAGTGACGCTAGATCATGTCAGGGTTCTCTGGATGTCGTCTCTGGATCAATAAGTAGAATCTGAAACACTGATTAAAGATAGAACCCCAATCTAACCGTAAAGTTCAGCAGTCTGTCCAATTTCTGATAAAAAAACGTATGTCCTGCCATGTAATATTTAACAGCCAACATCTGGTTTCAGGGTTCAGTTTAATAAAAACCTCCAGTTCCTCTACCGACCACCGGCGTCTGGATCCAGTTCGTCTACCGACCACGCTGGTCTGGACCGGTTCCACTACTGCGTACCGGGGGCTGGATCCACTTCCTCTACCGACTACAGTGAGCAGGCAGTCCTAATAAAGTGCTGTTCTGTCAGCCTGTTTCAGTTCTAGTTTTAGTCTAGTCTTTGGGTCGAGCTATCATTTTAGTTTTTATTAGTTCTAGTCACGTTCATTCTCCTTTTAGTCGTGTCAAGTTTCAGTCGACAAAGTCTGACCATTTTAGTCAAAGATTGTATTTAGCCAGACCCATTTTACAATTCAAACAAGGATATCTTATTATTATTATAATATTATTATTACCTTATAGACTCAAGAATACATTCATCCACGTGGGGGCACACGAGTGTTCTCCAAAAAAAAAAAAAGGCGTCCCTTGCAGGTTGTAGATCAGAGATGATCAAGATGGAGGAAAAAATAATTTTGTCTGTGAGTCTGTGTGAGGAGCTGTGGGATACAGGAGTGCACTCAGAATTGGTTTGATCCTTCCAGTGACAGCAGCGGAAGCAGAAAGGAGTTTTTCCAAGCTGAAGCTTATCAAAACATACTTGAGGTCCACTATGTCACAGGAGCGTCTCTCTGGACTTGCCATCATCAGCATCAGTCATACAGTTGCACAACAGATTTCGTATGATGATGTAATTGATGATTTTGCTGCAAAGAAGGCTAGAAAAGTCAAGTTCTAGATTGCACTTTACCACTTTACACCTGTTGTGAAAGGGTGAAAGAGCCAGGTTAAAAAATCTGCTACAGTCTGAGCACTCAATTCAGATTATGTGAACGTTTGATGGACAGTTCGCCCAGGGCGCAAAAGTAGCCAGGACCGCCTCTGAAAAGAACTATGAAAGGGAATCAGTAGAGGTGCTGCAGGATGGACGGTGATGTGATGGAATGATGAGGTTCACACTTTGTTGGATTTATGTATCAGGTTTAACTGTATAATTCTCTGGCAATGGAATCTGATCATTCTGAAATTGATCATTTGGGTTGCTGGGATGGACCTGTCTCCTCTGAAAAGCAGGAAATGTTCATTGTAGGCCTGGTTAGGACCAGGTTAACCCTCATTCCAGCCTCCCTCAGTTAGAGAGAAAGAAAATGGGGTTTGGTGCAGAAAGGTATAATCTGTGACTGCATCTGAACGTAATCCAGTTTAGAGAGAGAAGGTCATTAGAGGTCAAAGCTGAAGGTGTTATTTCTGAACTCCATGGAGTTCCTCAGACTTTACCAGGTGGGAGCTGCCAACCACGACTACATTTACTGAGCACGCTGTCGCTCAGTTACCACATTTATCCTGCTACCACATTTATCCAACTACCACACTTATTTAACTACCACATTTATTTGACTAGTACCATGTTTATTCGACTACCACATTTATCCGACTACCACATTTATCCAACTACCACATTTATCCAACTACCACATTTATTTAACTACCACATTTATCCAACTACCACATTTATCCAACTACCACATTTATCCAACTACCACATTTATTTAACTACCACATTTATCCAACTACCACATTTATCCAACTACCACATTTATTTAACTACCACATTTATCCAACTACCACATTTATCCAACTACCACATTTATTTAACTACCACATTTATCCAACTACCACATTTATCCAACTACCACATTTATCCAACTACCACATTTATTTAACTACCACATTTATCCAACTACCACATTTATCCAACTACCACATTTATCCAACTACCACATTTATTTAACTACCACATTTATCCAACTACCACATTTATCCAACTACCACATTTATCCAACTACCACATTTATCCAACTACCACATTTATTTAACTACCACATTTATCCAACTACCACATTTATCCAACTACCACATTTATCCGACTACTACATTTATTTAACTATCACATTTATTCGACAACCAAATTCATCCAACTACCACATTTATACAACCACATTTAATCAACTACTGTACCACATTTATCTAACTACCACATTTATTCACCGACCACATTTATTTGACAACCATTTTTATCCAGCTACTACATTTATTTGACTACCACATTTATTTGACTGCCAGTTATCAAACTACCACACTTATCCAGCGAGAAAATGTATCTAACTACCACATTTATCCAACTACTACAATTATCTAACTACCACATTTATCCAACTACTACAATTATTTGACTGGCACGTTTATCCAGATTTGGGAGTTCATGTGAACAGTGAGGGAGCGATGGAGGTCAAACAGTCGCCGGCTCAGAAGGAACCGGAGCAAACCCGGAGTAAACCCGGAGCCGCTGCAGGGCAGTGAGGGGGCCGTGAGGGAGCCGGGGGCTGACCCCACTTCTTCTTCAGCTCTTTCTGCCCCCCCCCTCCTCTTCTCTTCTCCTTCATCTCCCGCTCTTCGTCCTCTGAGCGGAGAACGCTGCAGTCGAGTGTTCAGACTTTTAGTCTGTAATTAAGGGAGGCGAGAGCGGAAAAGTGCCTGATGCTGCCGGCGGTTTCCCGGGAGAACGGCGGGATCAAAGCACCGCACTCGTGAAGCAAAGACCGGATCAGCCCACCGGATCAGCCCACCGCCCCACCCAGACGAGAGGCTGATGACTGCCGTTTGTGGAGGAGGAGGAGAAGAGGAGGAGGAGGAGGAGAAGAGGAAGCCCAGAGAGATGGGGGGGGGGGCAACAGGGAACGACATCAGCACTGCTCTGAAGAGGGTTGGTTCCAACTACAGACGTTCCCCAACCCTATCACTTTCTTTCCTTTACAGATTCTGTCACCTGGGCTTTGAGTAAGGATGGGAATTGATACGATTTTTACGATTACAATTCCATTTTCGATTCTGCTTAACGATTCACTTCTTTATGCAGGGTTCTTACACATTTTTACCAACAAATTTCCATGACTTTCCCATGACTTGGCAGCAAGTTTCCATGACTATACATGACCTTTAAAACATCAATGTGTGAATGAAATATAGGAATAAAACTATGTAAAAACTCACTACAGTGAAGATCTAATGACAATTTTATACAAAATAAACATTTGTTTAAACTAACACTGATATACCAGCACTATGTTGTAGTATACAGCACTGTCTCAGAAAATCAGAATATTGTGATAAAGTTCTTTATTTTCTGTAATGCAATTAAAAAAACAAAAATGTCATACATTCTGGATTCATTACAAATCAACTGAAATATTGCAAGCCTTTTATTATTTTAATATTGCTGATTATGGTTTAGAGCTTAAGATTAAGATTCCCAGAATATTCTATTTTTTTGAGATAGGATATTTGAGTTTTTTCTTAAGCTGTAAGCCATGATCAGCAATATTAAAATAATAAAAGGCTTGCAATATTTCAGTTGATTTGTAATGAATCCAGAATGTATGACATTTTTGCATTACAGAAAATAAAAGGACTTTATCACAATATTCTAATTTTCTGAGACAGTCCTATACATGACCTCTAAAAGATCAATGTATGAATTAAATATTTGTTATTGAGCTTTATTTCGAATATGCAAATTAGAAAGAACAATACTAAAAAGTAAAAAAAGTACAAATATATATATATACATGCACATACACACATACGTACATATACACATACATACATACATATATATATATACACACACACACACACACACACACACACACAAATATAGGAATAAAACTATGTAAAAAGGCACTACAGTGGAGAGCCAATGACAACACTAAGCCAACTAACACTGATATACCAGCAAGATGTTGTAGTTTATGTAGTATATGTTTTATAGTAATCTAATATAACTGTAATAACTGTTGTAGAATGTGGTCACTCGATCCGATCTGCATTATGCGCAAGATGCTAGACACGTCACGTGTGAAAACGCGTGAGACTGTTCGATACGAAATATTTATTGATCAATTTTAAATCTACCTTATAGGCTGTTATTAGTAAATGTTATCATTAAGTGAGAAAAATAAATTCCATGACTTTTCCAAAACGTTTGGGGTGAACTTATTTTTCCAAAACTTTTCCAGGCCTAGAAAATGACATTTTTAAATTCCTTGACTTTTCCTGGTTTCTTCAAAACGTAGGAACCCTGTTTATAGATTGTCATTTGGGGAAAAAAGTAAAACAATGAGGCAAATGGCACTAATATGTACGGAAGAGTATTAGGGCCAGGCAGGAGAAAAAATATTTGAGAGGGGAAGATTTATTTTTATTGTGAACTTAGAAACTGAGAAAAAAGTCGAAATGTCGAGATTAATGTTGAAATACAATTTCGAGAAAAAAGTCGAAATGTCGGTGGGCCTGAAAACATAGTCAAAGATAAAGATTTACTTTATTGATACCAGGACTGGTAAATTATGGTGCGGCAACAGCACAACATACAGAAACTAAAGAAAAGGGCAGAAAAAAAGAAACATTTCAGCGTGAAGAGAGCAGCACAATAACCGCTGGACTGGAGGACGGACCGGAGAAGTCCAGAACAAACATCCGCCAAGATGAGCTGCACCGCAGATCATCAACCCCGCCACTCCACCAGCAATTAGTCATGAATTAATGACAAGGAGCAGAACGTTAATGATCCCCACCGGGAGACAGCCGGGAAACAGAGCTAAAAATGAAAAAGAAAGAAGCTCTAATTAAATTAAAGTGGAACGCTTTAACAACAAGTTTTAAACAGACTGGAGGCTGCTGCCACACAAGGAGCTTGGGGTTGAATCCTCACGCCAGCGGATTACAGGAGACCGGGGGCCTCGTGTGCAAGAGTGCCTGGATTCCTGAGTGAATCCTTACGTGGAAATCTTGTGTGCGCAAAAAAGAAAATCCCATGTTCCAAACTGTGCATACGCTCAAATCCACGCACGTTTCATTTGAACATCACAACCAACGTGAAAGTGAAAGGGAACACTCCTCCCTGACTCCTCTCTCAAGTAATCAATTTGAATATGATGAGGATAAATATCCAGGAAAAACTGTTCATCCAAACAAAAACAAGTGAAAGAAAAACATCGACCGTGAGCTGGAGACACTCATGTCAGAAGTTGAGGCTGGAAAAGTACAGGACTGTCTAAGAAAATTAGAATATTGTGATAAAAGTTATTTATTTTCTGTAATGCAATTACAAAAACAAAAACGTCATACATTCTGGATTCATTACAAATCAACTGAAATATTGCAAGCCTTTTATTATTTTAATATTGCTGATCATGGCTTACAGCTTAAGAAAACTCAAATATCCTATCTCAAAAAATTAGAATATTCTGGGAATCTTAATCTTAAACTGTAAGCCATAATCAGCAATATTAAAATAATAAAAGGCTTGCAATATTTCAGTTGATTTGTAATGAATCCAGAATGTATGACATTTTTGTTTTTTTAAATTGCATTACAGAAAATAAAGAACTTTATCACAATATTCTAATTTTCTGAGACAGTCCTGTACTTTATTTGTCGGCTTTTCCTCCGATTTAAGCTGTAAAAGAAAACAGAGTAGCGTGCTGTAGTTGTGTTGACCACATTGCATTATGGGTTTTGTTGTTCTTTGCTTTGTGTTGTGTTCCATGAAGAGTTGTGGGTTTATTATGTTCGTACAAGTTTGTGAATGTTTATATTCAGCGTTAGTGCATCATTACACTCTTGTATAATGTTTTTGTTTTAAGAACCGACACCAGAACTTAGGCCACATTTCCACATAGCCGGGTATTTACAAAAACTGATATTTCCCCCTCTACGTTTTGAAAAATCTCTTCATTTACACAAACCCGCATAAATACACTGTTAAGGTGCTATGAGCAGCCAAACCTACAGGGGGCAGTGTAACGAGAAGATAAAGTCATGCTAGCCAATCAGAATCCTGGAAAAAACATCAACAAATGACACAAGTAACTTCCAGTTACTTCCAAGATGAACCAGAGTCTTTGGTTTGGAGTGACAGAGAAGTGGAGTTACTTTTAAGTGTGACGTTAGAATATAAAACAGGTAAAATACAAGAAAATATTGACGGTGGCCAAACTAATTGTAAACACAGGTCGCACTCATGACGCTGGAGACGTTTCTGTCTCATAATGTGACGTTCTGAAGCCTAAATGTCCGTTTCCCTCTGTTTACAAGCAAACGTGAAGACGGAGTTTTTGAAAATCTCACTTTGGCCGGAGTTTTCAGAAATGATGGTTTTTGGAGACTTTGAGCTCCGTTTTCGTGTAAACGAACGGCCAAAACGCATGAAACGCCACCGTTTTTGCTACGTGGAAACGGGGCCTTAAGTTGGTGGATGAAAAACAGCTTCTCGTCTGATTCTGTGACGTGATGAACATTTTAACAGGTTTAGCTCAACATACGTGTGTTTTGATTCTTAGATCTCGCAGAATATGTTTCCAATCACCTCTGTCAGAAGTAGAACAATGTGATGATGAACTTTAATCCTTGAAGCATCACGATCTGATTCACCAGTGTTTTCTGGAGGAACTGGATCAGCTGTTTTTACATCAGCAGCTGGCTGAGACGTCTCAATGATGAAACCTCACTCACACACACGGATCACAAACATGGAAAACTGTGGCCGCGGTCAGAGCAGAGTGTGTTCTCTCTGCCTCGCTCCACCAACCGTAGAGGAATACCAAACAGCCGCCTGACATCAACCCACCGGAGACTCCATTCCTTTGGTATCTGCCATTTCAAACCGCCGCTTCAGCGTCTGCTCTCCAACAGACAACACACTCCTGCTGCATCACAGTCAGCCCTATCTCAGAGAGGACTGGGACGCTTTGGAAATGAAGGAACTGCAGAAGCAACCAGCAGTCCTGAAACCAAAACATAATGAGCTATGACAGCAACCCCATAAACTAGTGGCACTTTTCCACTAGTATCTACTCATCTCAACTCGGCCTGGTTTCTTTTCCACTACAATCCAGCACCTGGAGCAGGAGTAGGAGGTTGGAGAAGCTGCTGTGACGTATTTGATTGTGTATCTAAACGAAGAAGACAACAACACTAAAGATGTAGAACCTGGAGGAGATGATAGATGTGCTGCTGGGTCTGTGACTTGTGTTGATATCAAGTTAAAAAATGAGAGTGAGAGAAGCTTCAAGCGGCAAAGCTTTTTACATTTTTTTGGTTTGTCTTGGCGCTGCTGAAAAGTCAGCTGGAGTCGTGAGCAGCTATGAAGTGACAGAGCTCCTGGTGGATCTGATCGTTCCTTATCTCCGTCTACATCCCTTTTTAATTCTCTCCTCAGCACCAGGTTTATGAACATCTGACCCTCAGAGTTGGATCATGAAACAGACTTTTGCTGCCATTGCTGGTTGAATAAAATGAACAAGAATCCGTCAGAGTCTCTTTCTCTGATTTCCTCCTCCTGACTCAGACGTCTGACTCCAACCCCCCGACCAATCGGTGGCCTGTAGTGTGATGATGTCAGATACAGCCGACTCAGCCGCTTAGAACCTCGGCAGAATAGTTACAGAAAAGGTATCTACTCGGCACGTTAGACCCCTAGTGGAAAAGAACCAAACCGAGGCGAGTCTGGCTGAGTAGGTACTAATGGAAAAGCGTCATTAGTCAACTTTCTTCTCAGGGTCTGACCCAGAACTAAAGGCACCATGTCCAGCATTGACCTGCGTGTTAAAGTCTTCCATGTCACATGTCCTCAGCTCTTAAATAAGAACTATGTTCATTCAAAGAAGAGCAGGTGGACGATCCACGGCCACAGAGAGAACTGGTTTCCACTCTGAGTCTGACACAGACCAGAACCTCAGAGGAGCAGCAGTGCAGGTCAGGGCTGGACGGATTACAATGACAAATCCTCATTTAGCCACAGACGAGACGTAATACTCAATTTGATGGTCTTGTTGTTGGTTCTCTGGACTCCGACTGCATGATATTTGACCTTCTCAGAGATGAAAGATGGACGTTGTTAAAGAACTATAAAAACATCTGTCACCACAGGATCGGCCAGATCGGTCTTGTTGCACAATGATTACGACGCGACGTCAGTCTGATTTAATCTTCCGACTGAACCTGAACCTATGATATCGTCTACTGACCAGACAATTAAAACACAACCTCAAAACAGCGCAGTTCCTTCGATGAAGAGAAACAGAGAAGGAACCGAGGTCCACGAGACGGAGAAAGAACCAGAGCGGGTGCAGTTGTGGTGACAGAAATCACCATGAAGACGCTAAAGTTATCTATATCGGAATCGAATCGGATCGAATCAAAGCGTGATAATCGATTCTGAATCTTAAGAATCACAATCGAATCCATTCTTGACATTTGAATCAATCCCCAGCCCTAGCCTTGTCATCAGGTGGAGACATTGCGCTGGGGAACATGGGAAGAACTTCTTTATCGTGGGACATGTCCAGATGTTGTTCAGCTACTTCCTGTTGCCTGAATTATATGACTGTAAAATAACTAGTGAAATAATAATTTCACAATAATTATTGTGAAATAAAGAAATAAATATTCATTAAAGTGCAAAAAAAGAAAGAAATTTCAACAGCTCATGCTGTAAAAAAAATCATTTTAGCTTGTCTAATTTATGCTGAGCTTGTATTCAGGTGAGAGGCAGGGGTTACACCCTGGACAGGTCACCAGTCCATCACAGGACCACATATACAGACAAACAACCAGACACACTCACACCTATGGGCAATTTAGAATCACCAATTTACCTAGTATGCATGTTTTTGGACTGTGGGAGGAAACCCACTCAAGCACAGGGAGAACATGCAAACTCCACACAGAAAGGTCCTGCTGGGCCTGGGAGTTGAACTGGGAACCTTCTTGCTGTGAGGCAACAGTGCTAACCACTAAGCCACCGTGCTGCCCCATAGTGTTCATATTTTGTAATAATATATTTTTAACTTTTTCACCTTTTCCCTGCATGTGGGTGTTGAGTGTACTGCTGCTGCACAAAGAGAATTTCCCCATTGAGGGAGAAATAAAGGACAATCTTATCTCTTATCTATCTTATCTTATATACTGAGGTTACAGTCCTCCTGCAGCGGTCGCAGGTTCCAATCCCGGCCTGCGCACCTTTGCTCCATGTCATCCCCATTCTCTCTCTCTCTACCCCCTTCCTGTCTGCAACTTGAAAAAAGGGCCACTAGAGCCACAAAAAATCTTAAAAAAAAGAGTTGTGCAGGGTGAGGTGTAGCAATGTTATAAAAGACTCTTTAAAGCAGAAGTTTCTTCAAAAGTTGATGAAGTTTTCTGACGTTTCAATATAACATGTGACATGTTTTGGTGCAGCTCTGTTTTGCAGCTCTGAAAGCATGTTTCCTAAAGCAGTTCTATCAGCATTCTGGGAGCTGATTGGTCCTTACAGCATCATTAGCTGCAATACTTGCTGTTGAATCTCAATATAATACTAGTATTAATATGTTGCAGAACTAGTCATATAATTCATGCAACAGCTCAAAAAACTGTTTTAATAACACTAACCCAAATCAATATTGTAATCGAATCGGATCGAATCAAAGCGTGATAATTGATTCTGAATCTTAAGAATCACAATCGAATCCATTCTTGACATTTGAATCATTCCCCAGCCCTAGCCTTGTCATCAGGTGGAGACATTGCGCTGGGGAACATGGGAAGAACTTCTTTATCGTGGGACAAGAAAAAAAAAGATCAACTAGACTCATCAGAGAGACTGAAGGTACTGCATGTCCAGATGTTGTTCAGCTACTTCCTGTTTACACTCCACATTCACGCTGAGTGACAAACTGACTTTGACTTTGTTTTCTCATCAGCAGCTCCACCCTGCCGCTTCCTCATCTCCTCGCTCTGCTGAGAACTCCTCACGAGGTCCGGAAACCGGAACACAAACAGATCCAGATCTGGTTGGAGGTTGCTCCTGCCACTACGCTGGTGACACACACGCCCACGGACGTGCACGGAGATAAAACATCCACCCCAGCCGATCACAGCCGCTGCTCTTCTGCTGAGCAGGTCAAACCAGGTCACGCCAGGTCATGGAAAACTTCTGACCATTAACAAAGAAGACGCTTACGCGGCTCTCCATATTTCTGTTTCCTCGCTTCAAGCCTGACTTCCATCCTAAGCTGTTGCCTAGCAACCAGAATCACTTTATCCCACTTACATCATTTTTCCTTTTCACCTAAAATGTATGGAACGCTGAAACAGTCAAAAATAAATAAATAATGAATTAATTAAATAATTGAATAAATGTACAATGAAATAAATAAAATTGGAAAAATAAATATATAATGTATTTAATACACAATTAAACAATTAAATGGTGAATATTTCATTGGATATACATTAGTCAATGACAGTTTAAATAAATTCATGATGTACTTCAGCCAATGCAGGAACCATGAAATAAGTAAATATGTAATTAAATAATGGAATATATATCTAATGAAATATTCAAAAATGTATTATTTATGGCCACATTTAATTATTTCATTGTATATCAAATCAATTATATATTTATATATTTCCAATTTTATTTATTTAATGATTGAATTCATTATTTATTTATTTAATTTTGACCATACCATACAGCCAATGCAGGAACCATGAAATATTTAAATATATAATGAAATAATTAAATATATATCCAATGAAATATTCAAATATATATCCCAAAAAATATTCAAAATGTCCAGAACCAGGTTTGGAGGAAACCAGCAGAACCACCTCTGACCCACTATCAAGCACGGAGGTGGAGGGATGATGGTCTGGACCTGGACACCTGTCAGTCCCTGAGTGGACCATCAACTCCTATGTGGACCAGAGTCCTCTAGAGACACTTGTGAGGATGCCCAGATACATGAGCTGGAGGAAACATCTACTGAGGCGTCTGCAGAGTCTGGAATGGAAAACCACCATGATGCAACGGAGCAACAAACTACCATAACAGGACGATCAGTTCATCAATTCTGATCATCGGTTCATCAATCCTGATGATCAGTTCATGAATGATGACGATCAGTTCATCAATGACGATGATCGGTTCATCAATGCTGACGATCGGTTCATCAATGCTGACGATCAGTTCATCAATAATGACGATCAGTTCATCAATAATGACAATCAGTTCATCAATAATGATGATCAGTTCATCAATAATGATGATCAGTTCATCAATAATGATGATCAGTTCATCAATAATGACGATCAGTTCATCAATAATGACGATCAGTTCATCAATAATGACAATCAGTTCATCAATAATGATGATCAGTTCATCAATAATGATGATCAGTTCATCAATGACGATGATCGGTTCATCAATGCTGACGATCAGTTCATCAATAATGACAATCAGTTCATCAATAATGATGATCAGTTCATCAATGCTGACGATCAGTTCATCAATGCTGACGATCAGTTCATGAATAATGACGATCAGTTTATCAATGCTGACGATCAGTTCATGAATGATGATGATCAGTTTATCAATGCTGACGATCAGTTCATAAATAATGACGATCAGTTCATGAATGATGATGATCAGTTTATCAATGCTGACGATCAGTTCATAAATAATGACGATCAGTTCATGAATGATGATGATCAGTTTATCAATGCTGACGATCAGTTCATCAATGATGACGATCAGTTCATCAATGCTGACGATCAGTTCATGAATAATGACGATCAGTTTATCAATGCTGACGATCAGTTCATGAATAATGACGATCAGTTTATCAATGCTGACGATCAGTTCATAAATAATGACGATCAGTTCATGAATGATGATGATCAGCTCATGAATGATGATGATCAGTTTATCAATGCTGACGATCAGTTCATGAATGATGACGATCAGTTCATCAATGCTGACGATCAGTTCATGAATGATGACGATCAGTTCATCAATGCTGACGATCAGTTCATGAATGATGACGATCAGTTCATCAATGCTGATGATCAGTTCATGAATGATGATGATCGGTTCATCAATGCTGATGATCAGTTCATCAATGTTGATCAGTTGATCAATAATGATGATGCAGCTCCTGCTGATCCAGTGAGAGACTGAGATTCCTCAGCTCCAGCTCTGCAGGAATCTGTGGTCTGTTTTCTCCACAGATCTTCCAGTCCTCCAACAGCCGCGCTGCTGTCAACACCCTTCCCCCCCGTTGCCATGGTGACATGTGCATGCCTCCACACACACACGGAGCATGAACTCTCAGAGGAAGAGACAGCAATCAGCCGCCGTTCAGAGCTGTTTCCTGTAATTATCCTGCTGAATGAGAGTCTCATCCAGGCTGGAGCAGCAGGAGTGTGGGACAAACCCACCACAGAAGAAGAGTCAATACAGATTCACACACATTATCATCCAAACTCCACAAGTTCATTTAAACTGTAAAATCAAGACGCTTTCAGCGACTGGCAGGAGCCGTCAGTCTAGGATGATCAGGTCCAGGTTCTGTCCGTCCTTATTGGAGCCAGAGATGCACCGATCAGGATTTTGAGGGCAGATCACCGATCACCAAAATCAGTATCTGCCGACCCCGATATTGCCGATCACAGTGTGAAATCCTTAAATACTTGAATATTGTTGTCTCATGTACACAACACTGACATTGTATTATTAGGTATCAAAATTAGCAGATGAGAAAGAATTGAATTGAATTGACTGTTTTATTTCAGGCTGAGGCAAAGTGCTAATATTTCACCCTCTAGAGACTCTTAGAGATGATTCAGACTCATGTAGCTTAAGCTTTCCTGTGGTAATAAATGTGTGTACAACACAACGTGCAGTGCACCAACACAAACGACAGTACACCTGGCACTCTCTTAGAGTTGATACAAGTTGTAAACTATAAGCCTTAGTTTTCCTGTGGAAAGAGGAATAAATCTTACAATAAAAAATGAATTATTAAGGTTTGTTAAAGCTTTAGCGATAGCATCCGCCGCGTGTGAGGAAACTGTTGTGAGTGAAGCTCAACTCTTCACACTAGAACTCCAGATGTCACTCGTGAAGCGACCGACACGACTATGGTCGTGCGTGAGGGTTAGGGTTGAATGTGACTGTATATATTCTGGTAAAACTCCGACGGGATTTCATCAGTGAAATATTTACGACGCAGCAGCTGCGCGTACCGCGGATCCAAGCTGCTAACGACGCGGCTAAACCCGATGTCTTCTACAACGACAAACGGCTGATGATCAAGGCTTATGAATCCATTACCTGTTGTTTATAGATCTCTGTTACAGGTGAGTTAGCGGTGTTGCTGCACCTCCTGTTCTTTATATACTCCTTGACTTGAGAAACTTTCAAATGTCTTATCAGCTTTTGCAAATTTGTTGTCCTTTTTGGACATTGTAAAACTCCCATACCAGCGAGGCCGCTCACGCCCTCTGAGGACACCTGGGTCTGAGGTGTGGGAACACAAGCGCGGCCGGAGGTTTGTTGTTGTAAACGTCATCGGATCGGGCTGCTTTGAACTATTAAAACCGATCAAAACGGATAGGGGCATTATCGGCCGATACCGATCGGATTGGCGATCGATCGATGCATTTCTAATTGGGGCTGTCTGGGGTTTATAGGGGAACACACTAGCACGGTCTTAAAGGACCTGAACAGGAAGTGAGCAGCTCCAGACTCTCAGGTGTTAGTGTGTCCATGTTGGACCTGAACAGCTGCGTTTGAGACCCACAACAGGTGTGAGAGGATCAGCATCACCTGTCTGAGAGGGTGGAGCCCTCCGGGGGGGTGTGGACGTTTCATTTACGTCAGCACCAGAGGTGGTAGTAACGAGTTACATTTACTCCGTTACATTTACTTGAGTACGTTTTGGGAAATGTTGTACTTTTAGGAGTAGTTTTGAATCACTATACTTTTTACTTTTACTTGAGTAGATTTGTGAAGAAGAAACTGTTCCTCTTACTCCGCTACATTAGGCTACGTTGAGCTGTTACTTTTCTTTTATCCCTTTTATCCACGTACGCGTCAATCTCATGACATCACTGGGTGATTCTTTGGGAAAAATGTTAGTTTTTGCATGTTTTGTCACATTTACACAGACTCAAACACACACAGAGTTTCTATGAGTTCATGGGCTTGTTCTAGTTCTGCTGGTTAAAAAAGAAAAGTACAAAGGCTTGAAATTTTGTGCTACTTGTGCTTAATTAATTTTTTTTATTCTGTTATTATTTTATTATTTATTAAAGTACTTGAATTTACTTTAAGATTAATTTAATTACATTTAATTTAGCTATTTTTTATTTTGTATTTATGTTATTGATTTAATTTGCCTGAAGATGATTATTTTGTACTTTTGTCTGTTTGAATGGTTGTGTTAAAAAAATAAATCAGACGTTACTCAACAGTTACTCAGTACTTGAGTAGTTTTTTCACCAAGTACTTTTTTACTTTTACTCAAGTAATTATTACGATGACTACTTTTTACTTCTACTTGAGTCATATTATTCTGAAGTAACAGTACTTTTACTTGAGTACAATTTTTGGCTACTCTACCCACCTCTGGTCAGCACAGAGGACAGATGGGAGCTGCCGTCCACAGCAGCGTCACCCTGGATTCACACTGAAAGCGTCACAGGCGTCATAGGCGTCCGGCTGCCATTCATTGTCTATGAAAGCGCTGCAAGAGGCGTCGGAGGCGTCCAGAGCGTCCATTTTAAGTTGAAAAATCTCAACTTTATGCAAATAAAGCCGAGGCAGCATCCAATCACAAACCGGGATTCCCAAAGCAAGAAGCCTCAATGCAGATTGTACTTTCATGTACACAAACGTACACTCATTCACATGCGTACAGGAGCAGAGCTGTGCACTAACAGACTTATTTTATCAGGAATTAATATATTTCATTTAGATTGGACTTTAAGTAATCTTTAGTAGAAGAGACTAATCCACTAAACCCCCCTAAGTTCTTGAGCGAAGTAGAGTACTATTGTTGTTTTTAATATTTTGACTCTGATGTTTCAAGTATTATATTGTTTCAGGTGAACATGTTTGTAGCTAGTCCCCCTTCCTTTTTTTTTTTTCCTTTTCCCTCTCCATTTTCATTGCTATGATACTAGGAAAAGAGCAGGTAAAAAGGTGTGAGAAATAGTATTTTTCTTTCTTTTTTATTATTATTTTCATTTGTTTTATTATTTTATTTTACTTTTTTTTCCCTTCCCTTTTTTATTATTTTTCCCCCTTTTCCATCTCTTTATGAATGAGTTGTCTTATTTTTATTTTTATTTTACTTTTATTTATATCAAAAACAGGGACATGATGTAAGCATGCATTATTGTATAACATGTATCGCCTTTGTTCCAAATAAATAATAAATAAATTTGAATGAAAAAAAAAAGGAATTAATATATTTCATCCAGCAAACTGACATTTTTGCTGATTTGACTGCCGTTTTTTATCTGAACTGCTCATGTGAAACACGTAACTGATGGTTGAGGAGCTGGATGGTCCCAACGATTTTATTTGCTACATCGATCCAACAAAAAATAATAAAAACCGTGCTTATTAATCACAAAACACAGTTTAAACATCATGACTAAATCCGCTGGGACCCGGTGTGTCAGTGATCAGCGCAGACAGACAACGATTGTTGCTGTTGATCCAGGACCAACCTGGTTAAGGAGCATCAAACTCACTCTTATCTAAGCGGAAATAACGCTAAAATATAAAGAAGGCTTCCCAAAGTGTGATCCATGGTGAAATAGGAAACTGAAGATGTGCAGCTTTATATAGATATATGTAGACTATATGCACTTTGTTCCCTCCAGTTCTGTAGCGAAGCCTGAAAGGCGATTTTTGCCGCTTTCAGTGTGAATCCAGGGTTACTGCAGTTCTGCATCATGTGCCTGTTTTCTGGTGCATTGTGGGTCATTGTGGGTGAAGCGCTGATGTGAGCAGAGACTGACAGCTCCGTGGAAGTGTTTCTGTTCATGATACGGAGAAAAGCGCTGCATCCTGCTGCAATCATCACGCTCATAAATCACAGCGTGTTTGCAGAGCGAATGTCATCCAAGGACTGGTGTAGCCGCCGCGAGGCTCGCCGTCGGCCTCGTAAATCCTTCTGAGGAGGACGAGCCTCCTTCCCCCAGATGGCCGTCGTCTCTGTGGGGGGTAAAGCTCCGATCCTGCACTAGGCCTGTGTTGAAAAGATCAATTTTCTGATTCTAAATCGATTCTCATATTAATTCCTAAAAATCGATTCCTATGTCTAAAGATCGATTTTTTTTTTTTTTTTCCATCATTGCATTACAACTTTTGGTATTTTTTTGGTTTATGCCCTAAAAGGGAATGTTTTGTTGGACACGAGCATAACTAGTGCCATGTTTTTGCCTTTAAGTATGTTTAAAGGTATGAAAACATTAAAGTTTTCAGTTATAATTGCATAAATTGTCTACAGGACTGTCTCAGAAAATTAGAATATTGTGATTTTCTGTAATGCAATTACAAAAACAAAAATGTCATACATTCTGGATTCATTACAAATCAACTGAAATATTGCAAGCCTTTTATTATTTTAATATTGCTGATCATGGCTTACAGCTTAAGAAAACTCAAATATCCTATCTAAAAAAATTAGAATATTCTGGGAATCTTAATCTTAAACTGTAAGCCATAATCAGCAATATTAAAATAATAAAAGGCTTGCAATATTTCAGTTGATTTGTAATGAATCCAGAATGTATGACATTGTTTTTTTTTTAATTGCATTACAGAAAATAAAGAACTTTATCACAATATTCTAATTTTCTGAGACAGTCCTGTAATACTAGTATTAATATATTGCAGAACTACAGTCACATAATTCATGCAACAGCTCAAAAAACTGTTTAATAACACTAACCCAAATCAATATTGGATTGAATCAAAGCGTGATAATCGATTCTGAATCTTAAGAATCGATTCTTGACATTTGAATGGATCCCCAGCCCTTCTTCATCGCCACGCTCCTTCACTTTTACGTTCTCCTCGTACAAACGGCTCTAAATTTAGACCTCCGTCTCCGCCGGCGGGAGGCGGAGTGAGTCCGACAGAGACGGACTAATTAGCAGCTTCGTTCTGATCTGATGGAACGTTTGCTCGGGCGATGAAGACCCGCGACAGCGGCGTTTCTGTGGGAAACCTTTGAGGAGCTGGAAAACCTGACTCTGGGAGCTGGAACAGCCTGCAGACTCACCGCAGACTGCTTTCCTGACCGTTTAAACCCCAAACACTTCAAGCCTCATATTAAAACACTCCAGTTCCACAACGGCATCAGTCTGGGTCCAGTACACAGTGAGATGTTGGAGAAAGGATTTCTACAGAGTTGAGGTTTTAAATACATGAATCCAACCAGGCAGGAGCTCTAAAAGTGGACGTTTCCTCATGTTTCTGCTGTTTATGTTCATTTACTCTGCTCTGATCATGTGTATGAAACTCTTGTCCTGCAGATGTTTCATCTTCTATCCCAGGGGTCGGCAACCCAAAATGTTGAAAGAGCCATATTGGACCAAAAACACAAAAAACAAATATGTCTGGAGCCGCAAAAAATGAAAAGTCTTGTATAAGCCTTAGAATGAAGGTAACACATGCTGCATGTTTCTATATTAGTTATAACTGGGGGAAGATTAATTTTTTTCATCATGCACTTTGAGAAAAAAGCCGAAATGTCGAGAAAAAAGTCGAAATTTAAAAAAAAAGTCGAAATGTCGAGAAAAAAGTCGAAATGTCGAAATTAATGTACAATCTCGAGAAAAAGTCAAAATGTCAAGAAAAAAGTCAAAATGTTGAGAAAAAATTCAAATTTTCGAGAAAAAAGTCGAAATGTCGAGATTAAAAAGGAAAGGAAAAAGGAAGAAAAAAGGGAAAAAAAGGAAAAAAAAGAGAAAAAAAATGTGCAAAGTAGAGGGCTGCGTTGGGATTTGGTCCCGCGGGACCCAACGCAAATCTGGCGGGAGCGGGCGGTTTGAACTTTGCTGCGGGCGGCTAAAAAAAACACTGCAGGATCAGGATGTAATCTAGCGACAAGATGGAAATCAATGACGTGGAAAATAAACCTCAAACAAGGTCTTTACAAAACAAAGACAAAGCAAAGCAAGTCAGATATTTGGAGAAAGTGCGTTTAGTGTCTGTGGAGCATCTTGGAAGAGACGCAGGGATTGGAACCTCAGTCGGTCAGCAGCAGCTTCCTCCACAGATATGTAATGGCCAAGCCAAATTAATTTGTTTCAGTCGTTAACGTTGTCTATTTTATGTTATTTATTAGTGTTATTTGAGCCACTCACAGCCTACTCTTGTTGCTATAACCCCAATCACATAATTGATCCGTGCGCGAAAGCGAAATAGCTTGTGTGATGACAATGATGGATTTGCATCTAACTTTGGGTCAGGTGACCTATGAACTGTCAATCATCCATCAAGCTCCACAATGATCATGTTAACATTAAATCAGATAGATCTGTCCAGGACATTTGTCTTGCGGGACACAAAATCAAAGCATCTCTATTATTGTTCGGGCATGAATTCTCAGAGTTTTGCGGATGCGGGCGGGAGTCTGATACACACTTCAGCGGGAGAAGGATGAAGAAAACAGTCCCGCGCAGGGATCTACTCCAAAGGTTCAGGGTCATCTACAGCTGCCGTATATCCAGCATTCAGGCCCTCTAGCTCTGGCTAAAGAGAAGTCTTTTGCTTCCACAACCACCAGCTGCTCCGTCCTCTAAACACCAATCACAGTTTGGTCCCACTAACACATCTGTACCAACGTGGGGTCAGCCCCAACCCCGTAGACCAGATCAGATCAAACATCTTCCAACTATCTCCACGGCAACGTGATAGGCAGTTACATGTGTGATTGGTTCAGGAAGGGAATCAATAACAGCAGAGTGAGCGGGGAGCAGGGGGAGCACTAACAGCTAAGAGTGAATTTTAGTCACAATCAAAGTAAAACAACCCTGTTGAAAAAGAAAATTAAACCCAGCTGACGAGGTGTCTTACCTGGTGAGGAGGCGTGGACGAGTTGTTCCACAGGTGGTCATAGAAAGGAAACAGAGAAAAAAAAAACATTTAGAAAAGCTGATTTAATAAAACACCATCTGACACAAAAGCAGCCTTCTAGTCTCAACATTCAGCCATCATGTAGTTCAGCTCTCTGCAGGTGAAAGGCAGGAGTCCACCTGGACAGGTGTGTGTACCCAGTACTCGAGTTGTAAAAAATAAAAAACAGGGGGGATGGTGGATTTTTATGGGGACAGATAATTTGTGCTGATTACAAATAATAGCAGTGACCAAAACAACTGCAGAAATACTGCAGGAATGACATAGCAGCAGTTAAATGCAGCCTTCTGTAAGCTTTAAATATCCACTGGGCTTACATCAAATACATCAAAACACAACAATAAAAAACACTTTTCTGAACTTATCAATATGACTCAAAATCTTAACAAGAATATTTGTCTTATTTCTAGTTAAAATGTCTCATTTTAGTAAAAAAAATCTCATTACACTTAAAACAAGACTCAACACTGGAAAAAACAACAATTTTCACTTGAAATAAGTAGAAAAATCTGCCAGTGGAACAAGATTTTTTTGCTTGTAATGAGAAGATAAATCTTGTCCCACTTGCATATTTTTTCTACTTATTTCTAGTGAAAATTTACCTAATTGTCAAATAAGTTATTTTTCTGGTGTTATTTTTCTGGTGATGACTCTAAATGTTGAAATAGCAGTAAAACCACATTCATTGATGAAATGACATAAGGGATGGAAAGGAGGGATGGCAATTTTACAGGCAGGATGATTTGGACCGTTTTTATTTCAGGGGGGGGTGCCATCCCCCCTCAACTCCAGTACTGTGTGTACCAGGTATGTGGACATGTATGCATGCAGGCCAGCTTTCTCAGAGCTTCCAGGTCAAGACGGGCGTCAAGCAGGGACGCCTGCTTTCACCAAAAGAACAAAATCAACTGCTTAACCAAAGTGGCTATGAAGATAATGGGGCACAGCAGCTATCCACATATCCAGACTATCTATGAGGAGAGGGTAGTAGTTCTGGCCAGTAGTTCCTTCCAGACCCCTCCCATATCTTACATTCTGAGTACGAGCTCCTGTATGGAGCTAGAACAGTCTCATAATTCGCAAATGCACACACCGTTTCACAAATGCACAGAACAATTCACACGTGTGTACGACAAGATATACAAATGTATTTTTGATGCACACAAACGGTGTGTGCATTTGTGAAACTTGTCCTGTGCATTTGTGAAACGGTGTGTGCATTTGCGAATTATGAGACTGTTTTAGCTCCATACTCCTGCCGTCCAGGAAACAGAGCCAGTAAATGGGAGAGCTATCGTTACAAGCTCTCTTTCCTCCCCACCTCCCTGTCCTTATTAAATAAACTATCCGTCCTCCCTTTACAGGGCAATGTCCCCACCGGGACAGGTAGGGGACTGTAACTAAGCTGCTGACTGATCTGTAGTAGTCAGTCCTTGTTTTTATATCTTACTACCATGCTGCTAATGAGGAAATGGCTTGTTTTTATTCTTTGTTCTTGCAATAATGAAATGAGGTTCCGGGATAGTTGCAATTTTTGCCTAGGGAATGTGCAATGTTGTTCACTGCTGCTTGGTTTCTCATTAATTTTATTGTGGTATTGAGTCTGGTATCTGTTGCTGTCTGTGTGTGTTGATTGTATGTGTTTTCATACGCTATGCATGTATTTGATGCCTAAAACAAATTTCCCTAGTGGACATTAAAGTATAACTCAACTCAACTGCTTTCACCATTCCTGTTCCTCCTATCAATGGACTGGATCATGAGGGAAACAACTGCAAGGCAGGAGAAATGGAATCCAGTGGACAATGTGGGAGCGGCTGGATGATCTTGATTTTGCGGATGACATAGCTCTCCTTTCACATAATAATCAAGATCCATGCCAAAACTGCCAACCCTTTCCTTCTGAACAACACTGCTCTAGAGGAGGTACAATCCTTCACCTACCTAGGCAGGGTTGTGGACGACACCGGAGGGACAGAAGCTGACATCAAAAGCAGAACCAACAAGGCTAGAGTGGTGTTCAACATGCATCCTCCAGAGCTAACTGAGCAGACACAGCTAAGGGAGCTAACACAGTTAAATGAGCTAACAGCTTAATAAGCTGACTGCTAACTGGGCTAACAAAGATAACTGATCTGACACAACCAAATGAGCTAATACAGCTAAATGAGCTCTGCACACGGCAGCATCCTCTCATGTCCCAGAAATGATCACCAGTCTAAAATCTCACCCTGATGTTCCACTGGGTGGAGAACATAAACCAGTCTGGAGTAGCTGCTAAATACAGTAGAAACTGAACTTAAAAAAATAAAAAGGTGGTTTGATGTGAATATGTTATCATTAAATATAAGTAAAACTAAATGTATTATTTTTGGAAATCGACCTAATCAAAACGTACAAATCACTATTGATAATGTGGAAGTGGAAAGAGTTTTTGTTAACCAGTTTCTTGCAGTGGTTATTGACCATAAGCTGTGCTGGAAGCCTCACGTCAACTTCTTAAAAAAACAAAATATCAAAAATCATTGCAATTCTATATAAATGTAAAAATATTCTAACATTAAACTCACTAAAACTCCTATATCAATCTTTAATAAAACCATATATAACATACTGTATAGAAGTATGAGGACACACATTTAAGACAATCACGAAACCAATATTTTTACTCCAAAAAAAAGCAATGCGACTCACAAGCACCCAACCAACCAATTATTTATAGACACAAATGAGCTCAAATTCAATGAACTGGTGGACTTCAAAACTGCACAGATTATGTTCAAAATCAACAAGAACATGCTGCCAGACTGTATCCAAAACATGTTTAATTTAAGACAAAGCCATTCCAACCTCAGAGGGGAGAGAGATACAGGAAATCAACAATCAGAACCAACACCAAACTGAGATGCTACAGTGGTGGATGTTTGGAATAAGTTGGAGAGGGATTTGAAATCAAGTAGAACTTTAACCTTATTTAAAAAAACATTGAAAAGAAGGATGATTTCTCTATAGCAATGAGTAATGAGTAATGAGTGGTGATGCTTACTATGTTGATTTGGGTATTTATTTAATTGGTTTTGATTTGATTATTCAAGGATGAAGGAAACATGTAGACTGCACTTTTTTTTTTATTATTATTATTTTTTCGAGGAATCTTTGTTATCCCCATGGAGGCTATTTGTTTTACTGGCAGTCTTATCTCTTACGTCTTGCTTTTATTTCATTACTTTAAATAATCCTTTTGAGGGTAGAATGAATTTGAGGGTACTTTTATTCTTTTTTTGTGATGTCATGACTGAAATAAACTAAACTACTTGTGTTCATGACTTCTGATACACCATAAAATAAGTTTTGGTTAATTTGTTTTGTGTAATATTTGTTCAGACTCAGTTCTTCTCTGCTGCTCTCTAGCGCCACCCCTGGTCACATGCAACAGTTACTCCTGGCACTGGTTTGTTGTCGGTTCCTGATATTTCGGTGGTATCCCGAGGTTGATGAGGCTTCATGTGACTTCATGTCTCTTCCTTCCCGAGGTCACACATCAGTTTCGTGCACAAATATGAAATGACTGAAAGCAATCATTACTAATGCACCAGTGGTTTATTAAGCAGAGCACTGATGAGCAATGTGTGTGCATTTCAATCAAAGAAGATTTCTCATGCCTTGAAATATCCAAGTCTCCTCAAATGTTTTGCTTTCTTTGTCTGTATTTTTCTATCGACGACTATATACTGGAGAATGAAGCAGGCGCGTAGCCAGTAATGGCCCACCCACATTACTCACTGGCCCTCCCAGCCAACTTTGATCAAAATACATGTTTTAGTTTCACATAAACATATTCTAAAAAAATATATGAGAAAAGGTAGGGCTGGGCGATATGGACCAAAAGTCATATCTCGATATATTTTCTACCTAAATGGCGATTCTCGATATATATCGATATTTTTTCTGTGCCATAATTGGGGTTTCCCCCAAAGCATTATAGCATAGCATCTCTGTTAGCTTCATTTTTTTCTGAGGCAAACCCTTAAAAAATCAGTCAGTTTTAATACAAAGCCTCGTGCCAAATGTCACACAGGAACCTTTATTAACAGAGGTCTGCACAATATCAAAATGTATAAAACAAATGAAATAAAAATAAACTGCCTGCATATATAGAATAAAAATGCTTCTTGAATAAAATAAAACAAATATCCCTTTCCTGCATAACAATTAAATTAAAATACACTGTGCAATTAATACAATGTAGACAGTAACAGGCAGACTTTTCCACTGAGGTTGACAGTTGTGCAAATGAAAAAACATTTGTGCAAATCTCAAATAAAACATTCAAGTCAATTTTTCACAAAATAAGCTATATCAAAATCATAAAAAATAAAAAAAATAAAACATTTTTTAATAATCAATATAAACTATATTGTCTCGTACCATATTGCGTTTGGAAATATATCGATATATATTAAAATCTCGATATATCGCCCAGCCCTAAGAAAAGGTATAATATAAATGTGATTTGTTGTTGACTTGTGTTCAGCCTAGGCTTGGGCGGTATCCAAATTTTGATACCGTCAAACTTCCTCCACATTTTACCCCGGTATACGGTATTACCGTGATTAATTAAAAATGATGACGTAAGCCTCAAGTGGTATTACCAAACTGTTGGCTTGAGCCTTCACCGTTCAGACACTGAATACCAAACACTATTACTGAACAACAACAACATAACATGCTTAATATTAACTACTTTTATTAACAACAAATGCAGCTTATAAAAAAAGTGCAAATACAACGAGGGTCGAGGAAAGTGCACTTTCACATTAATTTGTGCACTGAATCAGATTCATACTTGGCCTCCAGCTTTTTTAGAATTGCAGTTTTTATTGACTTGTTAGTTCGAGGTCGTTTTCCTGCCATCTTTCTCCCTCTCTCTCCCAGTGCGTCTCTCGCCGCTCCGCTCTGTCAGGTGATGACATCACGTTCATAAACTTTATGGAAAGTCTCAAAATGTAGGCTAAAACATATTCAACTATTTAAGTAAAATTGAAAATTCAACCACACAAGTGCTACTGGACATAGAATCAATTTTAGGCATTAAATGACGTTTATTTGATATTTAAAAGGAGCCGTCTGTAAGAAATGTCCAAAACTGGTACTGCAGTCACTTTCAAAATACTGTTGAGCGGCGTGTACCCTCCCCCTCCTCCCCCCGACCAGAGGTTGCCAGGTAGGCTGCAGAATGCAGCAGGAACGTAGGCTGCCATGGCTGCGATAATTAGAGCGGAGCTGGCAACCCGGATGCCGAAACAATACTGACTTGGTGATTGGGAGATAGGTGGAGGGTGGAGCTTCAGAAACAATACTGACTTGGTGATTGGGAGATAGGTGGAGGGTGGAGCTTCAGAAACAATACTGACTTGGTGATTGGGAGATAGGTGGAGGGTGGAGTTTCAGAAACAATACTGACTTGGTGATTGGGAGATAGGTGGAGGGTGGAGCTTCAGAAACAATACTGACTTGGTGATTGGGAGATAGGTGGAGGGTGGAGCTTCAGAAACAATACTGACTTGGTGATTGGGAGATAGGTGGAGGGTGCTTTTTCTGGGACAATATGGCCCACGCATTTTTGTCCTGGCCCACCCAAGATGGATGGATGGATGGATGGATGGATGGATGGATGGAACTTTACAACAGTGCCCCGTAGAGATAGATTTGCCTCAGTTGTGGTTCATGTGTCTGTATCAAAGAGCTAATGAGCAGCAGCCAAGGGACAGCTATGAAATCAAACGGCCCTCATTAGTCCAATTTTGCAGCTCTACCTTACGTGGATCTTGAGATGGTGACATGTGGCAACTAGCGTCCCCTAGAGGTGCATTTGTGCTAAATTTATTGAGTTTTCAAGTAATCTTGTGGTCTTTCTAAAGACAGAGTTTGATCATCCAGAGTTTGATCATCCAGACAGTTGTGCAGAAACATACATGTACATACTTGTTTCAGCTCCATGTTAGAAGGTGGTCCTGCTACACCCGGCACATGTCTGGGATAGTTTTCACTGCCCACACACTTTTTGGGCAGAAAAAGTGGAGGAAAATAGGGCTGGGGATTGATTCACATGTCAAGAATCGATTTGATTCTTAAGATTCAGAATCGATTATCACGCTTTGATTGATCCTATTCCAATATTGATTTGGGTTAGTGTTATTAAAAATGTTTTTTGAGCTGTTGCATGAGTTATATGACTGTAGTTCTGCAACATATTAATACTAGTATTATATTGAGATTAAACAGCAAGTATTGCAGCTAATGATGCTGTAAGGACCAATCAGCTCCCAGAATGCTGATAGAACTGTTTCAGAAACATAGTGTGGGGCAGAATTACCAAACAGATCCAGGGCAGCAAATAGAGATGGATGAAATTAGTTTTATTTTTTCCCATTTTTGAGAATTTGTTTTTTAGCATTTTTTTGCAAATGTAACCCCAAGACAGTATATAAAATAATGAAATATAGACAATTTATGCATTAATAACTGAAAACTTTAATGTTTTCATACCTTTAAACATATTTAAAGGCAAAAACATGGCACCAGTTATTCTCGTGTCCAACAAAACATTCCTTTTTAGGGCATAAACAAAAAAATACCAAAAGTTGTAATGATGAAAAAAAAAAAATCGATCTTTAGACATACAAATCAATTTTTAGGATTTAATATGAATCGATTTAGAATCGGAAAACTGATTTTTTCAACACAGGCCTAGAGGAAAGCATTACTAACCACTGCAAATGCAGAAAAGTTCTAAAGGGAACATTGGCTTCCTTATAAAGAGTCAGAACCAGGTCAGAAGCAGCAGATCTCGTCTAGCTGCTGGTTCAGCGATTACTTCTACACGTCCCCGGTGTCTCTTTACAGTTTCAGGACTGTTTGCACAGCAAGTCTCTCCCAGAGGACTCTGGTAGATGAGCACAAAGAGGCCGGCACGGCGGCGTTCAGATGTGCTGCCAAGCGTGGGCCGGAGCAAAGCTCGTGGTTACAGAAGCACCGACACGTTTCTCCCAGCTCTGATCCTCTGCTCGGATCTGCTGCCCCCCCATCAGCTCCGTTTGTTCTCTCTGGAACAGCCGGGGCTCGAGCATTCTGCTCCGAAAGGACGGCTGTTATGCAAACATCAGCGTTCTGAACCCGAGACGTTGGAGATGTTCGAGGATGTTCAGCGATGCCCTCCGAGGAAACACACGGCCTAGTTTCTCCTGCACAAGACATGATTTATGTGACACACTTTCTTTATTACAGCAGTGGAAGGATAACGAGATCGTGCTCATGATGAAATGTTCTCCATATTGGATTTAGAGGCCCAACCACCGAGAGCTGGGACCACTCTACCGTGGTGGAAGTGACGGCAACATTACAAAGGTGTAAAAGTGTTACTGTCCCAAGGAGGGCTGGGGATCGATTAGAATGTCAAGAATCCATTCGATTCTGATTCTTAAGATTCAGAATCAATTATTCCATCCCTGCAACTATCAGAGAACTGGACACATACATGTTATTTAGAGCTCATTTAAAGAAATGGTTGATTAATACTCAGCTCTGTCAGCACTAAAACTTAATTGCACCTTTCTGTATTTCTGTACTTTTGTACTTTTCTGTACTTTCTGTATATTTTCTGTATTTTTATCTGTCCAGGGACTACAGATGAAAAATAGCCTCTTGGCTAACTCTGGCACATTTACAGCAATGTTTTTATTGATGTGCATTGTCCCTGTCAAATAAACCAATAAATAAAAAAATAAATGATCAGGATTTGATTCAATCCGATCCGATATTGATTTGGGTTAGTGTTATTAAAAATGTTTTTTTGAGCTGTTGTATGAATTATGACTGTAAAATAACTAGTGAAATAATAATTTCACAATAATTATTGTGAAATAAATAAGAAATAAATATCCATTTAAATAAAAAAAAAAAAGATTTTTGATTTATTCTGTCACCAGACACACAGCTTGCCATGAAGCACCCGGCATTTTTCAGGTATGTCATGACAAACTGTGTTAACAGAGAAACCTAACATGCTATAGTAAATATAGATAATATGAACTTCATTGAACTAATATAGAAATTTAAGCTGAAATATCCAGCATTTTCTCTAAAGAAAAATGTAATGATGAAAAAAAAAAAAAAAACGATCTTTAGATATAAAATCGAATTTCGGAATTAATATGAAAATTGATTTAGAATCGGAAAATTGATTTTTTTCAACACAGGCCTAGTCCCAAGTGGTGAAACGTAAAAGGGACGCATCAGATTAGAAAAATGTTTGGTATCATAATTATCTTGGGTAAAAAACATAAATGTAACTATCACTTGTTAACCCATTTTTATGGTAAAGAAAAAGCTTCAAAGACCTGTTAAAATGAAACTGAATGTGTTTTTGTATGATGCTTAACACACTTACACGGCCGCGGAGAGGGGCCACAGTTCAGGGCCGGCCCCTCCCACCACTACAACTTATACCTGTATTCACAGGCTTTTAGCTAATATTGGCTATTTTTGTCAACATGTGGGTCATTTGTTCCCAGGAGCACACCAGAGTGACTAAAGCAGGACAAACATGCCCAAACCAACACCAGGAGCAGAGTCCTGAGACGTCCTGAAGGACTAGTGCTGCAGTTCCTCTCCACATCCTAATCTAACCCTTATTTCCTCTTCACTTATCAATGCAACGACACAAGCCCTAAACCGACGGCTGGACATGCCCAGTACATGATCCCCAATCAATTATTACTATGGGTGGTCAAAGTTAACGCGTTAATAACGCGTTAACTTAACGTCCTTTTCACGCCGACAATTTTTAATTAATGCACAATTAATGCGCAGGATTGTAGCACCCTATTATGTAATCATTTCCTGAAAATGTAATACAATTTGCATTTAACAATCGAAAATGTAATAAAATCCAATAATGTAATAACTTCACCAATAATGTAATAAAATATCCCAACTGATATTGTAATAACATTTTTACCGATAATGTAATACCTTATTACATTATTGGGAATTGATTACATTTTCAGGTGGGTCTTTCTTTTTTTTTTTTCCAAAACTGATAATGTAATATATATGTTCATTTTCAGTCCAGAGTTCTACATTTTGTGTTTTAAGAATCTAAGAATGTTATATACAGTACTTTCTTGAAAAGCGAGGAAAGATGGAGAATGAAAAGGGACTTTGAACAGCAAGTTCACTTTCAAAAAGAGCAGATGGTTTGCTGGACAAGACTAAAGTTATTTGCATGTCGATTTGAAATGAATTACTATCGAAGTACGTCAAGTCTCAAATAACACTCGCAGCCAAACACACGACCGATGCAGAGAGCAAACCCCCCCCAGTTTTGTATCACCCTGACTGTTTTGATCCCACTTAGGAGAAGGGGATATTTTTTGAGCCTTTTATTTTCCTCCATATGAGGTTAGACATAATTACATGGAAAATTTAACTGACCAATGCACTTCTTGTACAATGTTTGTGATGCATATGGTTCATTGTTTTACATTGAGCTGCTTAAAAAAAACAAGGAATCTTAAGTTAGTCTTTACAAGTGTAACGTTGGGGACTACATTGTGTTTGTATTTATGAAGGAATGTTACATTCAGGTCAAAAGCTTTTTTTTGTGGAAAGTTGAATAAACATTGGCATAAAGCAGCATATTTGCCTTTCTCATGTTGTTAACAGTTTTAAAAACATAAAAAAAATACCTTAAGGTAATTTAGAACAGCAAAAAATGTGTGAATAAATGCGATTAAAATTAATCGTTTGTTACCTCATGGCACTGGCCCCAAATGGCTACAACTCGAAAACGCATCCTGTGGTCCCACTTCTTTACATGCCTTACTCTGCTCAAGACTCCCCCTCTCTGAACCTATATCAATGTATACTTCAAATCCAAATGTGAAGCATTCATTTGAGATTTGGAAACAGTTCAGACGAGCCTTTGGACTCAATGACTTCTCGATCTATGCCCCCATAGTGAGAAATCACATGTTTAAACCATCAATTACAGATGAAGCATTTGACATTTGGACTAGAAGTGGGGTCACCACAATAAAGGATCTATTCATCAACAACACATTCATGTCCTTTGAACAACTGACACTAAAATTCAATATCCCCAGATCACATTTTCCATTTAGATTTTTGCAGCTCCGTAGTTTTATATCAACATTACTCAATCATTTCCCATCACAAGCACCCAGTTCTGTTTTAGATTCAATTTTGAAACTTAGTCCACTATCAAAAAGGAATATTGGGATAGTGTATAATTTGTTAAACACGCACCATTTGGAACCTTTAACATCAATAAGGAATCAGTGGGAGGAAGATTTGGGGATGCAGTTTTCTGATGAAATTTGGTTGAAAGCTCTGGATAGAATTCATTCCTCTTCAATTTGCCTTCGACATACGGTCATCCAGTTTAAGGTTTTATATCATCTCCACTGGTCCAAATCAATAAATACATTTGTGCCCAATATCAATCCTATGTGTGATCGCTGTGGACAAACACCAGCCACCCTTGCACATATGTTTTGGTTTTGTTCGAAACTAAATAATCTATGGCAATTAATATTTAAAACATTCTCAGATGTTCTAGAGGTTCCCATAGGACCTTCCGCTACCATTGCATTATTCGGAATAGCTCCGCGAGATGTACACCTTGATAGCGCTTGCTTCTCTTTTGGCCAGACGACTTATTTTGTTAAAATGGAAGGACAAACTCCCCCCAACTTTTAAATTCTGGCTTAAGGATCTTGCACATCATCTGGCACTGGAGAGAATTTGTTACTCCACAAGAGGGTGTGCCCAGACATTCTATGATATCTGGCAACCTTTCTTAACCTATATAGGAAAAATGGACGCCACTGAGATTGCAGGGGTGTGACACTGACCCTTATATTGTATAATTTACTTACTTTTTATCTGTAATGTTTATTTTTATTTATTTTTTTATTTTTTTTATTTATTTGTATGTTTTTATTTATTTATTTTAAACGTTATTGTCTTTATTTTTATCTCTGAATGGTACAATAATTTAGTTGTAGGGATGGGGCTCCGTTGGAGCAAGACATGTGGGGGTTATAGGTCGTTTAACAGCCCTAATTATTACATAAACAACGGCAGGTAAAAACTCCCCTTTAGGAGGGAAGAAACCTGGACCAGGACCTGGATCATAAGGGGGGACCCTCCTGCTGAAGACCAAACGGACAGAGCAGGGAAAGAGAGGATGAAGAACAGAAAGGGGAGAGACACACATGTATTATCAAAGCAGATATATTAGTATTAATGATCATTAACTGGAGAACTAAGAGTTCTACGTACATATGACTGGTACCTGGTTAGTTGGACTACAGAGACCACTATAGAAACAGGTTCAAACAGATCATTTCTATCTGGCTACAACTACCTTTTCCAGAATTTTAGACACAAATGGAAGGTTGGAAATTGGTCTCTAATTAGCTAAAATGTCTGGGTCAAGAGGTTTTTTAGGTACAGGTTTAATTACTGCAACTTTGAAAACCTGTGGTACACAAGTTTAGGGATGAGTTGATCTGGTCCAGTATTGTCGTGCCAATAAGAATATTTTTTAATAGTGGAGTCGGGGTGGGGTCTACATATTGATTTATCTCTATTGACGAATGAGGTCAACTCAGGGAGATCGAAACAGTCTAGAGTCAAGTCAGAGCCTGAGGACCATCATGTTGTTGTGCAGCCAAACGTACAGATGATTTAATTCACAGAATAACTCAATGATAAAACGACTAACACGAACAGGCAGCTTTTGCCTAAGCTACGGATAAAAACAGAAAGATATTTCTGTTTTCTGATCCTCAAAGCCTGCGGATAAAGCGTCTTTGGGATTTCGGACCAGGTGGGGACAAAAGGAAAGCACCTGGATGGCGTTGTGTCGTGCAGAGCAGCGTTCCCCCAACTCTGACTCAGTTCATCCAGAAGCTACAGGGCCCTCCGTCTGACTGACGCTGTCCTGATTAAAGTAATTTATACAAGCAGACAGAAATAACTTCCTCCAGCTGCAGAGCCACCGCAGGAGCTCCGTTCTCTGTGGAGATGAGATATGACAGGGACTGAAAAGCTCAGTCACAGATTAGCGGTGGATTATTGTGTCACACACGTGCGCAGAAGAATATGTCATTACTGTAGTGGAGGACTGATCTGTCAGCTTCCACGCTGACGGGAATTATCAGCACGGCTTCTAACCGGAGACCTCACAGGGAAGGTTCTGTTCCTCAGACATGCATGAGGACTGCACGCAAGTCCCCAGCATGTAGCGTGTAGCATGTTGCATCTATTATGCAGTGTGTAGAATGTTCCATGTTGTATGCAGCATTTTGTATGGAGCATGTTTTAAGACAGCTTCTACACTGCAAACTTAAACTACACGACCATGTTTTCTCCGCTTATCTGCCTGAAAGCGAGCAGAATATGTAGTCAAGTTATGACGTCATCAACATCAACAAGCTGGTAACAGAGTTTATAAAGCGGGGCAAAAAAGTATTTAGTCAGCCAGCAACTGTGCAAGTTCTCCCACTTAATTAAAAAGATGAGAGGCCTGTAACTTTCATCATTTTTCATTTTATACATAGAAAAAAAATGTAATCAAAGGTTGATTTGATTTAGCAAATGATGACATCAGTTAATGACATCATCACTGTTATGAAGTAAAAACTAAACCAAAAAACACCCAATAATATGATGTCATCAATTCCATTGAAAAAAATGTCATCAAGTTATGATGTCATCAATTACAATGAAGAAGATATGATGTCATCAAGTTATGATGTCATCAATTACAATGAAGAAGATATGATGTCATCAAGTTATGATGTCATCAACAAGCTTGTAACAGAGTATATAAATAGAACTCCTTCTTACTAGTTCTCATCACATCTTTTGACAATGCCACGCAGACGCAGACAGAGCTCTCGCCCCGTCCGCAGGCGCCGGAGAGTCCGTAGGACCCGCGTCGCCCGCAGACGCAGGAGAGTTGTCCGTTTCAGACGCTGAAGGTCAATAGATGATGGAGGGAATCCTGAATGAATGATTTGAAAAAGGAAAAATTACATAAAAATAAATAAAAAAAATAAATAAGGTAAAAAAACAAAAAACCAACCCGTTATCCATGCAGCATCTTTTATGTTGTATGTAGCATGTTTTAAGACAGCTTCTACACTTCAAACTTACAAACAGACAGACAGACAGACACACACACACACACACACACACAACTACTGGTTGACACATTTTCAACTCTACATCTGATTTATTTTTACAGGGATTAAAGCAAAAAAAATATTTTTTGACTGAAAAAATTTTTCAGGCCAGTTCATATTCCCCCGCCATCTATGCGCTGCACCACTTTAAAGGAGCATGAGGCTCCTTTTAAGAAATGAGACTCTCTAGCGCCACCCTTCGCCATGACGGCCGTCGGGGGTACTGCAGCCAACAGTGAAGCCGGCACGGGAGAACGGGGAGAACGCGCATGCAGCGTCATGTGACGTCACATCCACAGGACAGCGCGGGAAATTCGGGACCGAATTGCAGCACCTGTTCAAGGCAACGGACGGATACACTAGAGGGCTCACTCTTTTTGGTTTGGAACGCTTCATCTGACATTATTACTAGAAAAATTAAAACGTATACAATTTTTTTTCATAAATCCAGCCTCAAGCTCCATTAAGAACGGCCCCTTTATCTGGCGTGCGGTCGCTTCCCAAAGGTTTTAAGTAAAAAAGTGAAATGCTGTATTAGCTCTTCTGTTTTCTAATACAGCATTTAAGGTGTAAGAAGACTTTAACCAACACTATTTAAATAATAATTTAAAGGTGATTTTGAGCAGTTTTATTATTGTCAGTTTGCTTTTAATTTATAGTCCACATCAATCCGTGCAGTACTCTCATTAAAGCCTTTGGCCTGTTCTCCTAGATCTGAGTCGACCTGGTAAACTGCACTTCTTCATCCAGTTGAACCAGCTGCTCTGATGTCACTGCACTTAGCAAGGCTTTGGCCAAGGTGATGAAACATCCTGGACTGTTTCATGGACAATCAGTGATGGTGTTAGTGCAGACAAAGACATGATGTTATTGTTGAGAGGAAGGTTTTTCTAAATCACATCACGTCAACACCCCCGTGGGCCTTCGCGATGCTTTGTTTTAATTAAACAGTCAGATTCCCCTGGTCCGCACCAGTTCTAAGTTTAGCTGCTAGGTGCCAGCCGAGGCGACCCCCGACGGGCGCCGCAGCTGGGGAGATCCGCGTGAAGGACCTGGCGCGCGTCCAGAGTCGCCGCCGCCGACTGCCGTATCCGATCCCCCCCACCGATCTGCCTTCCACGCGGCGCCGGACACCGCCCCGCGAAAACCCCCGCCCGACGACGCGCAAACACCGCTGGACCAAGGAGAGTTGTCCGTCGCAGACGCTGAAGGGCAATAGATGATGGAGTCCTGAATGAATGATTTAAAAAAGGAAAAAAAAATACATAAAAATTAATAAAAAAACTAAAAGCAAACCCGTTATCCATGCAGCATGTTTTATGTTGTATGTAGCATGTTACATCTATGTAGTGTGTAGCATGTTGCATGTTTTATGTTGTATGTAGCATGTTACATCTATGTAGTGTGTAGCATGTTGCATGTTTTATGTTGTATGTAGCATGTTACATCTATGTAGTGTGTAGCATGTTGCATGTTTTATGTTGTATGTAGCATGTTGCATGTTACATCTATGTAGTGTGTAGCATGTTGCATGTTTTATGTTGTATGTAGCATGTTACATCTATGTAGTGTGTAGCATGTTGCATGTTTTATGTTGTATGTAGCATGTTGCATGTTACATCTATGTAGTGTGTAGCATGTAGCATGTTGCATGTTTTATGTTGTATGTAGCATGTTGCATGTTACATCTATGTAGTGTGTAGCATGTTGCATGTTTTATGTTGTATGTAGCATGTTGCATGTTACATCTATGTAGTGTGTAGCATGTAGCATGTTGCATGTTTTATGTTGTATGTAGCATGTTGCATGTTACATCTATGTAGTGTGTAGCGTGTAGCATGTAGCATGTTGCATGTTTTATGTTGTATGTAGCATGTTGCATGTTACATCTATGTAGTGTGTGGCATGTTACATCTAGTATGTAGTAGGGTTGTCACGATACCAAATTTCTGTTTCGATACCGATACCAATATCTATTTCGATACTTTTCGATACTTTTTGTAAAAAGGTGGAACACTCTCAAATGTTAATATTTTCCTTTATTTTAAAGCAGACTTTGGGAACAATAACAACAATGAATAAAATAAATAATTGGCATGGTATAAGAAAATTCAAATATATTCTGGGAATCTAATCTTAAACTGTAAGCTATAATCAGCAATATTAAAATAATAAAAGGCTTGAAATATTTCAGTTGATTTGTAATGAATCCAGAATGTAAGACATTTTTTTTTTTTTTTTAAATTGCATTACAGAAAATGATCTTTATCACAATATTCTAATTTTCTGAGACAGAGGTAGGATAGGTTTAGATATTGTGGGCTAATGGAATGTTTTACCAAAGTGTGTTTCAATATGATAATAATTCATTGCCTTAATGGTTTATAATATATATTAAACATTAAATAATATTAAAATATATAAAAATATATTTAAGTTATATACTAGTCTGTGGAATGTATTTAAATATTTTAAGAATGTAATTTTACTTTTTTAATATTTTAAAAATTGCATTTATTAACCATGGACATGTTTTAACTCTGTATGTAGGCTGCTGTAAACCTATAGGTTTACTACGGGGCTGGGAGAGGCTCTGTACTTCTTTCATTGACATGACAGTGCAGTGAACTCGTGAACAAAGTTATCAGCTGTCGTTCTTGACTGAAGTCGTGCTACAAGTCCGCGTGGTTGTCCTTTAAACGTTTGGACAAGTTTGAAGTGTTGCCTCCTTTTGCGAGACACACTTTGTCGCACCGCTTGCACTGCGGTGCATCTGGTTCAGTGGCTCGCCCTTATTGCTCGGTTTGAACCCGAAATATTTCCACACCGTACTTCGGGCCCCCATTTTGTCCACAAGTACGGGCTTTTCTGCAGCTGCCATCTCTATTTATTTCAACTTTATTTCAACCCGCTCTGTCTGTCTAACACGCGACTTCTCGTTTCTCTCTTTTTTCCTCCGTCTAAACATGCGAGTGGGAGTGGCTCTGTTTCTGCTTCTGCAACTACGTCACACTCGCGGACCTCGCCGTGCTTAAAGAGACAGGCTCCAATTTACCAATTCGTTTGCATACAAAAAATATATAAAAGTACCGTTTGTTTTTAAAAGCTGGTATAGTACCGTTTTCAAAACTCTAGTACCGCGGTACTATACTGGTACCGGTATATCGTGCAACCCTAGTATGTAGTATGTAGCAAAACTTTGTATTAGTAAAAGGAACACTTGGGAACACAATGCACACAGAGTAGTGAGGGAGCAGCCTATTTTTACCCCCAAAATGGCAGAAATCTGATCAGTACTTCCAAAACAAAGTCTGCTCAGCAGCAGGTTACAACATATACTGTATATGTCGTCGTTTTGATAATTCATCAATTACCCCAGTGGACGAGATGGAAAAGCCCAACAAACAAAAGTTGGTGCATGGACCTTATGGACCATTACGATGTCAGGATCCAAATTCAGTCTGTGATTCTTTTGAAAATACGTTTATGATTAAATACACACAAAAAAAATAAATTGTATTTCTGCCAGCTCAACTTTAACATTCAAATATTTCACTTCTGACCCCCCCAAAAAAAGAATTTTAAAAAGCGGTGGTTGGAGCCCTCCTGTGGGCAGGACACTGAATCCCCCGTTGCTCCGGTTGTCAGGCCAGCACTGGTGTGTGGGTGAATGTCTACAGTGTGAAGCTCTTTGGGGCTGTAGGAGTACAGAAAGCCATTCACCATTTACAAAGACAGTATTACGTTTCTGGTTCCTGTACCGTCCTATTCTAAAACAGAACCGTGTTTCTCGTTCCCCTCCGGTCCGTCTCAATAACAGAACTACGTTTCTGGTTCCTGTCCGGCCCCTCTCCTCAACAGAACTACACTTTTGCTTCCGGTATGGTTTGTTCTAATGAGGCCTGTGTTGAAAAAATCGATTTTCCGATTCTAAATCGATTCTCATATTAATTCCTAAAAATCGATTCGTATGTCTAAAGATCAATTTTTTTTCGTCATTACATTACAACTTTTGGTATTTTTTGTTTATGCCCAAAAAAGGAATGTTTTGTTGGACACGAGAATAACCGGTGCCATGTTTTTTTTTTTTTTACCTGTTTCCTCCCTAGATCTGTTTCATAATTCTGACCCATGATGTTTCTGAAAGCAGTTCTATCAGCATTCTGGGAGGTGATTGGTCCTTACAGCATCATTAGCTGCAATACTAGCTGTTGAATCTCAATATAATACTAGTATTAATTAGTGATGCACGAAATGAAAATTTGTGACCGAAACCTAAAATAATAATAAACACTTGGGTGAATACCGAATAATACCGAACAATGGTTCTTTGCAGTTTTTCATTTATTTAGCAAATTTTTTCACCATTGCATAAATCAAATAAATGTGCAGTGAAATACCCGCCAGTCGTATTGTATTTTTTCTCATAATCCTTTTTCATTTTCTCCCGTTCAAATCCAGTTACTCGGGTCGGGTCGGGGTGGGGCTGATCTCCGCAATTTGAAGCCTTGTAAAATAATTGTAAAAATCTGGGTTATTTTCTTGGAGGATCTCGTCATACATATCAGACAGTGAGGGTTCGTCACCGCATCGGTAGTACGGGTCCTTTTCTCTGCTGCGCGTCTCGTGACCATCTCCGTCACCAAACGGCTTTCCCAAATCCAACTCAGCCTGGATCATTTCTCGTGTCCTCTGCTTTTTCCCACATCCAAGTAATGATCCTACATGCTGACATGTTTGCTGCCTAACACCGCTCGCCCCTCACTCCAGCTGTTCGCTGTTTGATTGGGTCATCACACGCCGTTATTAATTGTTCGGTTTTTTCCCACTTATTCCACCAAACACCGAAGTGTTTTTTTGCTATTTTCGGCCGAACAATTTCAGTTACCGAACATTTGGTGCATCACTAGTATTAGGTACGTAGAGCGTTCGCCCATGAACCTGAAGGTCAGTGATTTGAACCCTAGTTCGTCCTGTGTCCACCAAAGTGTCCTTGGGCACTGAAGACACTGAATCCCCCGGTAGCTCCCGGTTGTCAGGCCAGCGCCGTTGTATGGCAACCGGTGTGTGAATGTGTGGGTGAATGTCTACAGTGTTAAGCGCTTTGGGGCTGTAGGAGTACAGCTGGAAAGAGCTATATAAGTGTAAGCCATTTACCATTTACACAGTCATATAATTCAGGTAACAGCTCAAAAAACAGTTTTAATAACCCTAACCCGAATCAATATCAGAATCGGATCGAATCAAAGCGTGATAATCGATTCTGAATGTTAAGAATCGGAATTGAATCGATTCTTGACATTTGAATCAATCCCCAGCCCTAGTTCTGACAACAGAGAAAAGTTTCTGGTTCCGGTCCGGTTCACAAAAACAGAACTATTTTTCCGGTTTCTGTCTGGTCCCTCTTCTTCTACCGGTCTGTGATATCTCCTGAGAACAGAAGCAGAACAGCAGCTTGATCCGATTTACGGCTTTGTCCTCAGCACTCCATCCACATCACCCACTCAGGGAGACGGAGGAAACTCTCCCAGGAGTGGGAGTTTACAGAGCTGGGTTGAGTTCTGCCGGGTGGATTAGATGGAACAGCTTTACAACGGTGGCTTTATTCACACATTTACAGGACTTTACCCTCAACAATCTCCAGAAACCCGGACTGCTGAAATCACCGCCTCGTGTTAATGTAATACAGAAAAGACAAATCACCGGATCTCCCTGCTCCCACAGGCATGTGCTAAAGTTAGCCCCCCTCTGTTTTTATGTCAAAAATAAAACATCAAATAATAATTAAAGCTGCAAGCAGCGATGAACGGGCCCTCCACCCTTGTGCACGTTCAGGCTGCAGTGGAAGCTTGTATGACTTGATGTAGATTCTTCAGGCCTGGACATTTAGCGGATGAAACCACCCACGACTCTCTATATCAAACCATTCAAAAGTTATGGCAGAAAATAGGAACTATCAGATATCGACCAATCAGAAGAAGGGGGGGCGTGCTTTTTGGCGTCTATCTCCTACAGATACAATAGGGCCTTCGCACTGTCACTGCTCGGGCCCTAATGAACATAATGTGATGTTGGACGATCTAAGACAGATAGAGCCTGGGATTATTCAAACTAAACAGCAGGTTAGTCGCCGTTAACCTGGACCAGTATGAGCGATATCACTGCTGAATCCAGGCGTCTCCATGGCGACCACATCACAACAGTAAGGTCTGCTAGCAGCAGAGTCAAATGTGTGAACGAGTGAATGAATGAATGAATGAATGAATGAATGAATGAATGAATGAATGAATGAACGAACGAACGAGTAAATGAACGAACGAGTGAATGAATGAACGAACGAGGGAACGAACGAATAAACGAGTGAACGAACAAGTGAACTAGTAAATGAATGAACAATTGAATGAATGAACAAACGAACAAGTGAACGAATGAATGAAAGAGTGAACGAACGAAAGAACGAGTGAATGAACGTATGAAAGAACAAGTGAATGAATGAACGAACACAAAAGTGAATGAATGAAAGAGTGAATGAATGAACTAAAGAATGAGTGAATGAATCAACGAACGAGTGAATGAATCAACAAATAAACGAGTGAACGAACAAGTGAACTAGTAAATGAATGAACAATTGAATGAATGAACAAACGAACAAGTGAACGAATGAATGAAAGAGTGAATGAACGAACGAAAGAACGAGTGAATGAACGTATGAAAGAACAAGTGAATGAATGAACGAACACAAAAGTGAATGAATGAAAGAGTGAATGAATGAACTAAAGAATGAGTGAATGAATCAACGAACGAGTGAATGAATCAACAAATAAACGAGTGAACGACCAAGTGAACTAATCAATGAATGAACGAGTTAACAATTGAATGAATGAACAAACGAACGAGTGAACGAATAAACAAACGAACGAGTGAATAAATGAACGAAAGAGTGAATGAACGAACAAGTGAATGAACGAACACAAGAGTGAATGAATGAACAAACGAACGAGTGAATGACCGAACGAAAGAGTGAACGAACGAACAAGTGAACGAGTGAATGAATAGTGGGAGACCGACCTCAGCGCAGACATCCAGCTAACAAACAAACATCTGAGTATCTGCTGATGTAGATCTGATCCAGATCTTTCTGGTGAACCACCACAACCCTGGAGGGAAAAGTTAGACCCTCTGACAGCCGTACTCCCTCCACAACACACACAAACTCAAGCCAACCCACAAACACACACAACTGCACAAGTACGCAGCTTTTGTTTCCAAAATCCTGTTTGTGCTGCCATCATCCTACTTTGACTTTCATGATCACGAACATAATCCTCCTATTGATCCTGGAAAGCCGGCTCACCTCCGCAATCCTATTCATGCCGTGTTCAACACACACACACGCACACGCGCGTGCACGCAAGCAGGGATTGGTGGTTCGGTCCAGCCTGGCAGAGTCCACATCCATCCATCCCCCTGGGCAGCCTGGTCACATGACCAGTCACGTGACCAGGCTGCAAGTACCAGAAATGGACCTTCTGTGATCTGGAACCAAGCAGCTGGAGTGAAATGAATAGCCCTGTGTTGAAAAAAATCGATTTTCCGATTCTAAATCTATTCTCATATGAATTCCTAAAAATCGATTCTTATGTATAAAGATCGATTTAAAAAAAATAAATAATTCTCATCATTACAGTTTTCATTTCATTTCATACAGTGAACTTTAATCCCAGTAGTCGGAGACAGTTTGTCAGGACGCTTGAACAGGTCAACAAACAGTTTTAATAACACTAACCCAAATCAATATCGGATTGAATCAATTCGGATCAAATAAAATCCTGATAATCGATTCTGAATCTTAAGAATCGATATCGAATCGATTCTTGACATTTGAATCGATCCCCAGCCCTAGAAATGAAGATTCACATGTTGACTAGTTGAGAGAACGGATAACTGAGGAGGAATGGTTTAATATTTGTAAAACGCAGTGCGCGGCCACTAGCTCCAGGATCTGGAGAGAATTCAATTGGAAAAATATAGTCAGATTTTTTATAACTCCAAACATTAGGAAGGAAACTGTATGTAACCAGCAGCCGTGCTGGTTACATACAGTCTTTGTGGACACATGGATGTGGCCCATGTGCAGATTTTCTGGTCTTGCCAGAAGATAATAGGATATTGGGATAAAATATGGCGGGGTTTAAGAAAAATAATAGGATACGAGATTCAAATCTTGTAAGATACTTTATTTGGGAAATTTGATATAATACAAAAAGAGGATGAATATCTTTTTAAAGTTCTGCTATCGGCGAGTAAAAAAGCAATAGGTTATGGTATAAAGCAGAACCAGCGACCGTGGGGCCGTGGCTGAGACCTGCGGAGGAAATATTTGTTATGGAAAAAAATGACAAAACTACGATTCAGGAGACACAATTTCAGGAAAAATTGTAAAAATTGACAGATTATCGAGCACAGCAAGAGGACACCACCATCACCACTGGACAATAAGGACATTGATATGAGAATAATTGCTTTGTGAAGTTTGTAAAACCTGACACTGTAATTGTTGACGGGATTTTCATTAAAAAATAAGTTAAAAAAAAAGTCTAAAAGCAGCTGCTCAGTCATGTTTCTGTCAACCTGCCACTGGTGGAACATGTACCCCATCGTGACATCACTGGAACACGGTTCTTTGGACCGCCCTGGACCACATCCACAGATGCAGGGGCGGGGCTTCAGGTGTAAAGCATTTTATAATATTTTGTGCTGAGATTTTCACACTCACAGTTAACATTAAAACAAAAATTTCAAGTGAATCTCCAAATGTATTTTGGGTAAAATGGTTCGTTAAAGCGGGAGAAGATGAGTGAGTGAGTGAGTGAGGATTCGTTATCAACAGCCGTCTATCAACGTCAAATGTCATCATGGATCACTTGTCAACAGAGCAGTAATCCTGCAGCCTAAACATGAGCGGGAGTTAGAAACACAAAAGTGGAGCCATAAAACGCAAAGAAAAAGAAAAAAGGGAGCAAGAAAAAGCCAAATTGCCCAAGCTAGACTAGGCTTGGGTGGTATTACGGTAATACTGTATACTGTCAGTGTCTAAAAATAGCACCCGTATCATTTTCAATACCATCATGAAAAAATGCAATGGACTTATATAAGAGATAACAATTAAATATCAAATAAAAGTCATTTAATGCCTAAAATTGATTCTATGTCCAGTAGCACTTATGTGAATTTTCAGTTTTACTTAAATAGTTGAATATGTTTTAGCCTACATTTTGAGACTTTCCATAAAGTTTATGAACGTGATGTAATCACCTGACAGCGCGGAGCGGAGAGAGACGCACTGGGAGAGAGAGAGGGGGAGAAAGATGGCAGGTCGCGCACCAAGTGACTTGTGTCAAAAAAGAAAACGACCTTGAACTAACAAAGTCAATAAAAATTGCAATTCTAAAAAAGCCAAGTATGAATCTGATTCAGTGCACAAATTAATGTGAAAGTGCCGGCGCTGAAATAACAGCGCCGGCTCGCTCAAATTGATTTGTGCACGACTGTTGTATTTGCACTTTTTTATAAGCTGCATTTGTTGTTAATAAAAGTTGTTAATATTAAGCATGTTATGTTGTTATTGTTCAGTAATAGTGTTTGGTATTCAGTTTCTGAACGGTGAAGGCTCAAGCCAACAGTTTGGTAATACCACTTGAGGCTTACGTCATCATTTTTAATTAGTCACGGTAATACCGTATACCGGGGTAAAATGTGGAGGAAGTTTGACGGTATCAAAATTTGGATACCGCCCAAGCCTAAGCTACACGCATATTTTGTTGGCACTTATCCCCCTCCTGTGGGAGATGAACCTTACGTTGTTAGCAGAGATTCATCCCCGGGTCTGGGCCGAAGCTGCATCCTGGTCAGGGAGCAGGTTTACAGGTAGCTACAGTTACAACAATCACAGACACACACTGGCAGCAAGAACATGGGAGTTTGTGGTAAATTGTTGATATAGTAGCAGTGGCGGCTTGTCAATAGTCAAAATGTCATTCTTCATCCAATCTGATTGATTCATGAGCTGTCAATCAAAGTATATATCCCCCCTCACAAAAATAAGAAAAATAAAGAAACATTTTCTCATCAACAAATTTAAACATTTTCAAATAACAAAATAACATATTTGAACCATTTTTCAGACAAGATCTGTCAATATCTCTATATAATAACTGAAAAAACCCAAAAAATGGTTCAAATATGTTATTTTGTTACTTGAAAAATTTTAAATATGTTTATGCACCCCCCCAAATTTTTTTATCACCAGCCGCCACTGTATAGTAGCCCGGCCGCCTAGCTTATTTCCTTCTCTGTCTCTCGGCTGTAGGTCCTACGCAGGGACTGCTGCCTCTGCCTGAACAGTCAAATCTAGTAAGACGGTGGTGGATTTCAGCAGAACAGCGTCCCCCCGTCACCCAGAGGGAGGAGCTGGTGTCTGGGCTCCTTGTGGACTATAAGCTGGACCGGTTCAAAGGGATGAGCGTTTCCTGAAGGTGTTGTGAAACCGGTCTGGAGGAGATGAGAACATGTAACAACACATGGACGACGCAGCATCGCTCGCACCGCCGCTACACAGTCACCGCCTGGGCGACTGCTACCTGCCTACAGGTGTCAACACGTCTCTGAAGGTCACGTCAGCTCCACCGTGGGAAAAACCCGCCTACTGTCAAGCACCATCAATCCTCTCCAGCAGATTAGCTCTGAAGCAGGACATGACGGAGCTGCAGGTCTGATCCAGTTTAACATGACCCGCTGCTGGAGCTCCCGACCGGCCGGCTTCCCGCCGCCATCTCCACCAACCCCTGCCAGTCAAGCAAACGATGCTGGCTGCCTTGCATTCATCTGGTTTTGGGTCAATGACGAATAAGGATTTTCAACAGGTCAATTTTAAAATAATAACAAAAAAAGAATATCTATTGCAGTAGTTCAAACAATAAGAATGTTGTGTACACATAAATTGTGTAGTGATTTCAGAGTTTTTTGTCAAGATGAATTGGCAATAGCCTTAAAAAAAGTCATGTGGTGCAACCATGATTCATATTAAAATACATTAATTTCCTTAACATCTTGACATCTTTTTTTTTTTTTACAAGTTTTCAGTATTATACAAAAATGGTTGTTTTTTGAATGGTCGCCACATGATATTTCTTAAAATGATCATCAGTCAAACTTTGTTTGTATATTATGATGGAAATATAAATACAAATGTGTTGCAATCTTACACACTACAAGACATTTCGTAAATCATGCCAGATAGGGCAGAAGGTTGATTTAAAAACATTTAGACTGATTTCAAAAAAAGTTTGGAAAAAAACAAGAGTCCTGGTCGGACGGTCGCACCACATGACATTTTGACGCTTAAAACAACAACAAAATCCCAAATAACTAGTATATTTTGTAAAATTCAATCGAGTCCATATGTGGGAATGGTAGGTCATATATATATGTTTTTTTTTAATCCATTTAAACCTTTTTTGAATTGAAAAAAAAAAAATCAGTTTTCCAGAAAATATAGGCGTCACGACCCTTTTCCTGATGAACACGATGAAGAAAAATGTTTCTTCTTAACTCTACCAGAGTTCTTGTTACAAGCCCCTTTACATGGGCGGATACCCCGCCTCTAACACCCGGATCTAGCATCTTGTTGTTTTTGCAGCGACTGACACGGGGGGGGGCAGGTTGAGATGACTCCATCCATAACTTGCCTCTCAGGGTCCGAGCTCCCTGTGGAGGTTTACAGGTCTGAGGACCAGGACCACAGATTCACAGATTCACACCTTCAACGACTTCAGCTGCTCAACACAGAAGAGACTCACAGTCCTGCTTCCACGTCAGGCTGCTCCCGGCCCTGCTGGTTGCTATGACAACACTTCTCCTAACCAGGGACTTTTCTGTGGATTTTACCGTCCTCGCCGGCGGAACACACTGCAGATCACACACGTTTTTTCTGTGTGTGTGTGTGTAACCAGATCTTTACTTCCTGCTGGCTGTGAAGACGCTCTTACCTCCAGACCAGGAGAGTCATCGGACCCAGACCTGCAGGAAACAGCCACGTCCAGTCACTTATGGTGCTTTTCCACTAGTACCTACTCAGCCAGACTCCACTCGGTTTGGTTCTTTCCCACTAGGGGTATAACGTACCGAGTAGATACTTTTCTGTAACTATTCTGCCGAGGTTCTAAGCTGCTGAGTCGGCTGTATCTGACATCATCACACTACAGACCACCGATTGGTCGGGGGGTTGGAGTCAGACGTCTGAGTCAGGATGTGACATCAGAGAAAGAGACTCTGACGGATTCTTGTTCATTTTATTCAACAGGCAATGGCAGCACAAAACGTCTGTTTCATGATCCAACTCTGAGGTGCAGATGTTCATAAACCTGGTGCTGAGGAGTAGAGATGGGAATCGAGAACCGGTTCTGGTTCGGAATTGATTCCCTGTGTTTCAATTCCTTGGAATCGTTTGCAAGTTTTACAAACCATTCCCTTTTCAATTCCAGTCGTTCGTAAGTCAGCAGTCAATAATAGACACGGCGCCCAAGCGATGCAAACGCTGGAAAGTCTGGTTACATTTCAGTAAAAAAGAGACAACAGGGCAACTTGAAATACTTGTTAAGTGAATATTTCGTCAAAGGGAGGAAATACTACCAACATGCAAAAAAATCGGCGCACACAGCAGCAATAACGATCAATGAATGAGGCGTTTTCAATCCGCTCCGGACCGACGTCAGTAGTTCTCAACCCAGCAACAACGTTAGCATGTCCGTGGCTAATAATACTGCAGGTAAATAATTAACTAAGGAACACTGCCTATCATATTAGCGCCATTTTTTCCTGATTGTTGTGCTTTTTTTTCTCCAAATGAGAATCGACAAGGGGATCGAAAAAGAACCGAATCGTTAAGCAGAATCGAAAGTGGAATTGGAATCGTAAAAATCTTATCAATTCCCATCCCTACTGAGGAGAGAATTAAAAAGGGATCTAGACGGGTGATAAGGAACGACCAGATCTACCAGGAGCTCTGTCTCTTCATAGCTGCTCACGGCTCCAGCTGACTTTTCAGCAGCGTCGAGACAAACTAACAAAAAAAAAGCGTTGCCGCTTGAAACTTCTCTCACTCTCATTTTTTAACCTAGTATCAAACACAAGCCACAGACCGAGCAGCACATCTATCATCTCCTCCAGGTTCTACATCTATAGTGTTGTTGTCTTCTTTGTTGAGACTCTACCGATAATGGCGGAGCTGTCAGAGAAACTGCGGTCATATGGAATAGGAATCATCAACTACGTCAGCAGTGACTCGAAGCTCCAACAACAATGACTTTGACCTTTCAGGCTGACGGAACTATTCCCACACGTCTGAGTTACCACACAGAAGACACCAGCTCACTAAAAACCAGGAACAGCTGCAAACGCTGGCGGAAAAGCAGCACCTGAGTGTCTGCAGGGAGACACCTGATTGTCTGTGACATGTGCAACCTTTCCCTGAGCTTGAATTTTGAGTAAATGTTGTATGTTTTTTGGTTTTTATCATTTAAGCTGAAGGTTTTACTTGGTCCCGGTAACAGTGGAGGTTTGTAGTTTCCTGCTTGGAGCTGTAAAAGCAGCTGCTGAGCAGCAGACCGGTTTCCTCCAGCAGCAGCAAGCCTCTCTGTGACTTTGACAAACCAGGAACTGCAGCCGTCCGTCTCCCTGAGACATATCACAGCGTTTTACTTTGCAGCAGCTGCAGCGGCGGGAATACCAGGAATTCTGGCCATCCAGTGTCAGACACAGCCTGAGTTTTAAAAATAAACCTCAGCTGAGAGAGCGGCTACAGACACACCCCTCTGCTCGGGTGCATGGCCTCCTCGCCTTCCTTTCCTGACAGCCAGCTCTCGTGTCCGGTCTGCCGCCACATCTTCAGAGATCCTGTTCTCCTGCCGCGTGGACGCAGCTTCTGGAAAATCTGTCTGGAGGCGTGTTGGGCCGACAACCGAGTCCAGGAGTGTGTGGTTCGTAGGAAAAGATCCAGCACAGAGCCGGCTCCTAACCTGGTGTTTAGAAACCTGTGTGAGGCCCTAACACTCCTGAAGCTTTCTGCAGACAACATGCTGAGAAACTGACTACGTTCACATGCAGTCAAAATTCAGGTTATTGCTAATATTCCGGTTACTGGAACATTGGGAATAATCTGTTTACATGCATGAGCAAACAGGGTTATACATGGTGATTAATCATTTGGGATATCTCCATCAAACCAGCGACGCACGGAGAACATCATGACGCAATTACTGTAATTTCAAATGCTGCTTCGCGCAACTTTACGCTCACCTCCTTGCAAATCTGGCTATCCCGGTACTTTCTACCGTCTACAAATGCAGAAATGTTCATATCCTTCATTACATTTATGAAGTGATTAGTCTCCTCCTGGTCTTGTGTTTCTCCGTGTTTATAAGAACTTCCTGGACTCAAAAGACCAGGATTCCTTGTGAACAGAACATGTGCAGAAAACAAATTCATGTTCCGTTTGATGGGGATATTCCGTTTGGTGTTTACATGACCCAATATTGAGGTTTTAAAAGGAGTAACTCAGGGCTCATATTGGGGTTTTTAAAAAAACAGAATATGAGCAAATTCGGGTTATTCAAAGGGGTTATTGGTGTTTACATGGCCGTGCAAAACGGCCATGTAATATTATTGCTAATATTCGGGTTTTAAAAGGGTTATTGACTGCATGTAAACGCAGTCACTGAAGCTGCTCGGTCTGAACCGGCCAGCCGGTGTGCGTCAGCTGTCGAGTGTGTCGACACTAAGAAAAACACTCGGAGCACGTGTTCAGGCCCGTGGATGAAGCTGCAGCAGATCCTAGGAGGAAACTGGAGGGAACCCTGGTTCCTCTGCTCCTCCGTCACCGGGAGGAGAGAGCGGTCCAGGTCCCGGGAGGAGAGAGCGGTCCAGGTCCCGGGAGGAGAGAGCGGTCCAGGTCCCGGGAGGAGAGAGCGGTCCAGGTCCCGGCCTCCGTCACCGGGACCGCAGGGCCGGTTCTAGAAAATGATGACTACGGTGCATCTCAGATCAGAGGAGGTGCACATGCCTGGCACCTTATTCAACACTAAATTATGCATTTTCCCATAATTTCAAGCGGAATGATACTAGCAAAACAAGAATATTTAAAGTGTATTTCAAATGCTTTATTGCAGCAATATCGCTGCAGAACAAAGAAAATGCTACATTTGGGCTACCTCACCCATCAGACAGTCTAGCAACAGATGTTTCTTACCCTGAAAATAAAACATAGAAATTCAAACTAATTGTATGTATACAGCTCAAAACCATCACTAAACATGACAGTCATTTCAAGTGGAATGATACCAGTCAAACAATAATATTTAAAGTGTCTTTCAAGTGCATTTTTGCAGCAATATCGCTGCAGAACAAAGAAAATGCTACATTTAGTCTGGGCTACCTCTCCCATCAGACAATCTAGCAACAGAAAATAAAACAGAGAAAAATAAATACAAAAATGAATATAACCTGTGTGGTCCAGTCAAGTTGAGATGGAGTCTCATGACCACTGTTGTCTAACTTGCTGGCGTGGTTGTGCTTGAACCACTTCTGAATATCCATCGTTACTTTGTGTTAACGGAGCAGCAGAGAGCAGCGTCTTGCTGGTGAAGGTAACTGCGCGCTGGAAGCAGATGAGTGACGTACACTGAAGCCTGATTTATGGTTCCGCGTTGCACCAACGCAGAGCCTACGCCATAGGATGCGCGTCGCTGCGTAACCTACGCCGTAGGCTCTGCGTTGGTGTAACGGGGAACCATAAATCAGGCTTAACGCGTGCGCACTTGTCAGTTTTTTTTCCGTCTTTTCAACTGAGCATGCAAACACATAAACTGAGGGTGCAATGCATGCTTATGCACCCTCGTAGAACCGGGCCTGTCGGGAGGAGAGACCGGTCCAGGTCCCGGGATGAGTCAAAATTCGGGTTATTGCTAATATTCCGGTTACTGAAACATTCTGAATATTCCGTTTACATGGTAATTAATCATTTGGGATATTTGGATCAAACCAGCGACGCACGGAGAACGTCATGACACAATTCCCGTCATTTCCTCTTCTCCTTCCTGTATCCAAATTCAAAACAAATGCTTATTCGCGCAACTTTTCGCTCACCTTCTTGTAAATCTGGCTATCCCGGTACTTTGTACCGTCTACAAATGCAGAAATGTTCATATCCTTCATTACATTTATGAAGTGATAAGTCTCCTCCTCACTCCAAAAGTGTGGCGTGGTCTTGTGTTTCTCCGTGTTTATAAGAACTTCCTGGACTCAAAAGACCAGGATTCCTTGTGAACAGAGCATGCGCAGAAAACAAATTCATGTTCCGTTTGATGGGGATATTCTGTTAGGCGTTTACATGATGGAATATCCGGGTTTTAAAAGGAGTAACCCTTTTAAAAACCCGAATATGAGCAAATTCGGGTTATTGGTGTTTACATGGCCGTTCAAAACCGGGTTATTGCTAATATTTGGGTTTTAAAAGGGTTATTGACTGCATGGAAACAGTCATTGTGGTTGATTGTGAGATTGTTGCAGTTCCACTCTTATGTAACTTATCTGGTGATGTGGGGACTGTCGTGTCCTTCATGTGGTCGTGAACTTATTGTTGACGTCACGTTTCCTCATATTCAGGACTTCACTGCATCACTTCATACCTAGATTATCCTTCATACCAGGGCTTTCCTGTCATGGTTGTCTAGAAATGCTTTCATGCATTTTGGAGGAATTCATTGTTTTGTTAGATACCATAAAGAAGGGAAAACAATACTTGGGTCTCTTCTAAAAGAGTGGCGATCAATACTCCAAATACTGATCAGAGAACAAGGGAACATCGGCCATTTGCACTGCTGCTTGGCTTCCCCCAGCTCTGTCCTCATGTTCTGCAGGTTTATATTATAACTGGATGGCCTAATAAAACTGAGTTGTGGAGCTAAAAGCAGCAAAGTGAAAGCCTTCTCAAACTCAGACGAGTGTGTTTTTCCCCAGTAAACAGCCGAGTAATTCATTACAAAGTGCTTAAACGTTCCTTCGTGCCAATGCCTGAGAGACGTTTAGTTGGCTGAGTATCAGGAGATTTCTGTCGGTCGTAAACACACGGCAGTGTCGGAGCGTGATCCGAGTTTTCACGGCAGCATTTCCAGTGGTCCCATAAACAATCCGCTCGGAGGAATGCAGAACAGTTTCCCCAGTCTCTCCAACCATCCAGACACTCATCCATGACACCGCTCAGGAATGCTCCGTCCAGAGTAAACAGTAACACATTTGTATTCCACTCTGCCCTTGCAGGACGTCTCTGCTGGAGCTCCGGTCCGGCCCGAACGTCCCGGGAGCGTAAGCTTGAACTGGTGAGATTCAGTGATGACCTGCGTACGAGGCCGCCAAGAGGGAAGGGGGCTGACAGAAAATGATGCTCCCTGTTTGCACCAGAGGAACATTTCAACAGCATGACGGAGGGGTTGTTGGAAACGTCATCATGAGCAGCAAAGACACCGGAGCTCCTCAACAAAGATCTTTAAAGTAGAGATGCACCGATCGGGATTTTGAGGGCCGATCACAAAAATCAGTATCTGCCGATCACAGCATGAAATCCATAAATTCTTCAATATTGTTGCCTCATGTACACAACACTGACATTGTATTATTAGCTATCAAAATTAGGAGATGAGGAAGTATCATAAATTGACTGTTTTATTTCAGGCTGAGGCAAAGTGCCCTCTAGAGACTCTTAGAGATGATTTAGACTCATGTAGCTTATTAACTTAAGCTTTCCAGTGGTAATAAATGTGTACAACACAACATGTGCACCAACACAGACAACAGTAGACATGTCACTCTCCTGGAGTTGATACGAGTTGTAAACTATAAACCTTAGTTTTCCTGAGGAAAAAGGAATAAATCTTATTATCTTATTAATTAATTATGAATTATTACGGTTTGTTAAAGCTTTAAGGCTGAATTATGGTTCTGCGCTACACCGACGCAGAGCACACGCCGTTGCCGTGACGCCGTTGTGAACCCTTCGAGCTTCTCCGTCACTCCATTTCTCCGATGTGCAGTACCCCCCCGCAACCGCTAGCAATCTTTTCCTGAATGGTTTATCTGACTTTTCCGGTCACAGTGAATCAAAGAGATAAGGACAATTATTGTGCAAAAAAAAAAAAAAAAAAAAAAAAAAAAATCATACATACACTAAGAAAAGAGCTCTGAAGGTTCACGAGTGCTTCAAACCGGAAATGTGTTGCTTCCAAGCAAACTAATCACAGCCTCTCGGTCTGCGTTGGGTCTGCGTCGCCTCGACGCGTAGTTACAATTTTTGGGAGGTGCACTTCACCGACCGCGTCAGCGACCACGTGGGTTGCGCGACACGGCGCAACCTGCGGTGTAGGCACGGCGTCGATTTGACGCAGAACCATAACTCCGCCTTTAGCGATAGCATCTGCCATGTGTGAGGAACCTCTGTGAGCAAAACTCTTCACACTAGAACTCCACGTCACTCGTGAAGCGACTGACACGACTGTGGTCGTGCGTGAGGGTTGGGGTTGGATGTGACTGTAAATAGTTTGGTTTAACTCAGACGGGATTCATCAGTGAAATAATTACGAGTCGGCAGCGCGTACCGGGGATCCAAGCTGCTAACAACGCGGCTAAACCAGACGTCTGCTACAACGACAAACAGCTGATGATCAAGGCATATGAATCCATTACCTGTTGTTTATAGGTCTCTGTTACAGGTGAGTTAGCGGCGTTGCTGCACCTCCTGTTCTTTATATAATCCTTGACTTGAGAAACTTTCAAATGTCTTATCAGCTTCGTTGTGTTGAAATTCTTTTGTAACATTCCTCCTTGGGGTATTTCCTTTGCACACACTTTGCAAACTGCAAATTTGTTATTCTTTTCAGACATTGTAAAACTCCCGTACCAGCGAGGCCGGCCCCTTTAGGACACCTGGGTGTGAGGTGTGGGAACACACGCGCTGGCGGTGGTTTGTTGTTGTAAACATCATCAGATCGGGCTGCTTTGAACTATTATTTTAAGAACGCCGATCAAAACCGATAGGGGCATTATCGGCCGATACTGATTGGTTGCCGATCGATCCATGCATCTCTACTTTAAAGAGAGCAAAAAGTTGAGCCCAGAAGCTTCAGGGTTTCCTGTCATGTTTCTGGGTTCTCCTCCATTCAGACTTTTCAACCAAACACAACATGGCAGCGGTTCTTTCAGTGACGGTACGGACACGAATGGAACCACCATTTATGCTCATGTGACCTCGGATTAGCAGAATTAATAACTGCCCTGTAAGAAATACTAGAGGGACCTGAACATCTGCGCACGGGGTCACAGCAGGTGGTTTTCAGGCCCATACTATGGGCCGGTAGAGAAAATGCAGGTCTGGATCCAGACCCTAGTGGTCGGGAAAGGAACTGCAGGTCTGCTGCCATAGTCTTAATTTTTATGCAACCAGGGAAGGAAACTCTTGAAGTCTAAATTCGGACCAGCGCCCCACAAAACGGTCAGAACGGACCAAACGGTAGGAACGGACCAGCACTTTAGCGCTTTTCCACTAGTACCTACTCAGCCCGACTCCACTCGCCCTCGTTTCTTTTCAATACCCTGATCAGAAGTAGGAGGTTGGAGCGAAGCTGCTGTGACGTATTTGATTGTGCGACAGAAACAAAGAAGTAAAGGCCCCAAAGACGGAGAACATGGATGAGTTGGTATTTCTGCTGCTTGTTCTGTGGCATTTATTTGATATAAATTTAAAACAACCGCCAACTCCTTGACCAATCGGTGGCCTGTAGTGTGATCATGTCAAAACTGTGCGTACGCCCGAAACCAGCCGAATCCAGATGCAGCCCGACTCAGCCGCTTAGAACCTCGGCAGAGTAATTACAGAAAAGTATCTACTTGGCAAGTTAGACCCCTAGTGGAAAGGCGCCAAAACGAGTGGAGGCGAGTCGAGTCGGGCTGAGTAGGTACTAGTGGAAGCAGGAAACGTGAGGTTACTCCTCAGAAATTGGAGCAGATTCAGCAGAAAGTTTAAACACACTGGAGGAGCTAGTGGAGGCTGCAGGGAATTCTGGGAGAAGAAAACATCAAACGGCTGCAGCCGGGAAGAAAAACACACACACAAGTTGGTGGCGAGACATTTTGAAAAAACAGAATTCTCCGGAGACTTGAAACTTGAGGGCAGCCTGACCGCCAACCCCCCACCCACTAAGCAGGAAGGGTACACACTCAGGCTCACACATACACACAGTAAATCCAGGTTTATTAGTCTGGGACTTGGTTCGTGCCTCTGGGGTCGTACGTCTGCTGTATCCTGACGTGCGCCTCAGACATGTGACCGGTCGACTCGGACCATGTGATCGCCGCGCCTGGCGGCACCGTCAAATATCGCCTCCATCGTGTTCATGCGAGTAGAACATCAGATCATAGGAACCTCGCTGACGCTCAACCAGTGTTCATAATGAATCCCTTTACCATCAAGTCAGGACCCCCCAACAAAAGAAGCGAAAAGATCACCTTCATGTCATAAACCTGGCGATGACTTGTATTCCTAAAATAATTCCCAACGGTTAAACTTTGTTAACACAATTAATGTAAGAATAGTGGCGCTTTTCCATTAGTAGTCGTTTCTACTCAAGTCAGCTTGGCTCGACTCTTGGCCCGGTTTCATTTCCACTACAATCCAGCAGAAGTAGTTGAAGCAAAGCTGCTGTGACGTATTTGATTGTGTGACACAAACAAAGAAGAAGAAAACAACACCAGAGAGGTAGAACCTGGAGGAGATGATAGATGAGCTGCTGGGTCTGTGGCTTGTGTTCCATATCAAGTTAAAAAATGAGAGTCAGAGAAGCTTCAAGCGGCGAGGATTTTAAATTTTTTAGTTCATTTCTGCACTTCTGAAAAGTCAGCTGGGAGCCCAGAGCAGCTATGAAGTGACAGAACTCCTGGTGGATCTGGTTGTTCCTTATCTCCCGTCTAGATCCCTTTTTAATTCTCTCCTCAGCACCAGGTTTATGAACATCTGCAACTCAGAGTTGGATCATGAAACAGACGTTTGCGCTGCCATTGCTGGTCGAATAAAATGAACAAGTAGCCGGTAGCGGTAAGTTCACTGTAAGTTAGCGGTACGTTCGCTGTAAGTTAGCGGTAAGATTGCTGTAAGTTAGTGGTAAGATCGCTGTAAGTTAGCGGTAAGATTGCTGTAAGTTAGTGGTAAGTTCGCTGTAAGTTAGCGGTACGTTCGCTGTAAGTTAGCGGTAAGATTGCTGTAAGTTAGTGGTAAGATCGCTGCAAGTTAGCGGTAAGATCGCTGCAAGTTAGCGGTAAGATCGCTGCAAGTTAGCGGTAAGATCGCTGCAAGTTAGCGGTAAGATCGCTGTAAGTTAGCGGTACGATCGCTGTAAGTTAGCGGTACGTTCGCTGTAAGTTAGCGGTACGTTCGCTGTAAGTTAGGGGTACGTTCGCTGTAAGTTAGCGGTACGTTCGCTGTAAGTTAGCGGTAAGATCGCTGTAAGTTAGCGGTAAGATCGCTGTAAGTTAGCGGTAAGATCGCTGTAAGTTAGCGGTAAGATCGCTGTAAGTTAGCGGTAAGATCGCTGTAAGTTAGCGGTAAGATCGCTGTAAGTTAGTGGTAAGTTTGCTGTAAGGTAGCAGTAAATTTGCTGTAAGTTAGTGGTAAGTTCGCTGTAAGTTCTCGTTGCTGCCTCGGTGCTTCTTCTCCAGCTGTTCCTGGGGCGACCTCGTTTCCTCTTTCCTTGGGGGTTCCACTTCAAGGCTTGTCTGGTGGTGTTTGCCGCCGGTTTTCTGAGGGTGTGGCCAATCCAATTCCACTTTCTCTTCCGGATCTGTAAGTCAATGGGATCCTGGCTGGTTCTTTTCCACAGGTCCACATTGCTTTACTTTGTCCCTCCACCAGATGTGGAGGATTTTCCTGAGGCAGGTATTTAGTCTGCAACTTTGGACAGATGAGACTAAACCACAGCTTTTGGAAAAGTCACATCATCTCAATGATCACAGATGTAAAAATTAAGTCTTCAAAGAAAAGAAGACTATCTACGGTGATGTTCTGGAGCTGCTCTGTGAATGGATCAGACTAGTCCGTCACAAGGATGGGAAAACTCCTAAACGGTGGACGAAGAAGCAGAGACCAGCTGAATGGAATATACAACCAACTTAATCACTCCACTTGGGGCACGGGCGACTCAGCGAACCCTGCTGTCGTTGCTTAGCAACCTGGAAGATCCTCCAGCAGCTGAAGCGGGCCAGCATCTCTCCTGCTGAATCTGCATAAGCATGTAAACTCCACCAGTGATGAGACACTGAGGCCGGCGCCGATGTGTGTCCCACAAGGACAGCCAAGTAGAGACTTTATTTTCATTGGTGTTCCATCCAGCTCCGACTGTATAAATCTGTTGCTGTGATAGGAATGTTACTGGTACTCCTGGGTTTGATCATGAGTGACGACACAGAGCCCAGTCACTCACTGGTTCTGGTACCTGTGGGACAGGACAGACTTATGGCGCTTTTCCACTAGCACCTACTCGGCTCTACTCAACTCAGACTGGTTTCTTTTCCATAACAATTCAGCACCTGGAGCAGAAGTAGGAGGTTGGAGTGAAGCTGCTGTGAAGTATTTGATTGTGTGATCTAAATGAAGAAGACAACAACACTAAAGATGTAGAACCTGGAGGAGTTGATAGATGTGCTGCTGGATCTGTGGTTTGGGTTTGATATCAAGTTAAAAAATGAGAGATAGAAGCTTCAAGGCTTTGTCCTGGCGCTGCTGAAAAGTCAGCTGGAGCCGTGAGCAGCTATGAAGAGACAGAGCTCGTCTAGATCCCTTTTTAATTCTCTCCTCAGCACCAGGTTTATGAACATCTGCACCTCAGAGTTGGATCACCAAACAGACTTCTGCTGCCGTTGCTGGTCGAATAAAATGAACAAGAATCCGTCAGTCGCTCTTTCACTGATTTCCACATCCTGACTCAGACGTCTGACTCCAACTCCCCGACCAATCGGTGGCCTGTAGTGTGATGATGTCAGATACAGCCGACTCAGCCACTTAGAACCTCAACAGAGTAGAAACAGAAAAGTATCTACTCGGCACGTTAGACCCCTGGTGGAAAAGCGCCATATACATGATTCAAGTGATTCTTATAGAGAGGAGAAAAACCAAGAACCAAGTCGAGGGCCCACCCGGGCCTCACTGGTTGACTGAAGGGCTTTTGGGCAGCGGTTGAAAGACAAAAACCTCTGAAGACACTGTTCCTCTGACTTCAGAAAAGCTCTGTTGGATCTGCTTCCATGTTTCTATTTATCTATTTGATCTATTGTCTCTTTACTTTGTTCTGCTCTTTTACTTATTTTTTCTTTTTCTATACTAATTTTTATGTAGTATTCCATCAAACCTGCCCAGGTGGGAAATAGCAAGCTGCTACAACCTGGCACAATGCATATTATCTTGTACAAGATTAATGTCTTATTGTACACTGTCCCTGTTTTGAAATAAATAAATAAATTATAATTACAACAGGGGATTCAGTGTCTTGCCCAAGGACACTTTGGTGGACACAGGAGGAACTGGGGCTCGAACTGATGACCTTCAGGTTCATAGTCGAATGCTCTACCAACTCAGCCACCTACCTAGAAAACCCGATCAGCAGAGACAGGGATGTTTTTTGCCCGTAAAGGTTCCTGGAGACCACATTACAAGGTCGTTCCTGGTAATGGAGATGCATAAGCGGGCCCGACAAATCTACCCGGAGCTCCCGGTAGTGGAAACGCGCCTATACTTGGTGGGGTAAGTAACATGAAATCTGCACCATCATATCTGTCTCCACACCGTCCTCGATGACCTGTGACCATCCTGGTGACCAGCCATCCATCAACGTGGACAAAAGATTATGATACCAAACCAAAAGAAGGTCCAAACCAAGGACAAACGTCTGAGCTAAAGCCTTTCAGGAACTCTGCAGTTCCTCCACGGTCTGGATCTAGACCTTCTGTTCAGTTTAGTTTATACAATTTACAGTTTCAGTTAAAAAGATGTGATATATTTAATTTAACTTATTTCATACTGTTTTCCTTGAATGGTATATTTAAAAAGGCACAGTACTGCCTAATACTGGCTAATGTTGGGAATGCGGCTAGTGTTTTGTCAATGTTGAATGAAAACTTTATCCAGGAAGTGGAGAGTTAGTAACAGGAGCACATGTCAGTTTCCAGTGATTATCGGCGACTACAGCATACAGCTCGTTTTGAGTTGCATCGTAATGTATTCATACATTTATCTATATTTTACGATCATATGTTTACACTTAAGTGGCAACTTTATATTATAAGCTCATTATTTACCGGTATTTCTGTATAGCATCCTGTGTTTGTTAGCCATGCTCATTTTCTGGCTACACAGTTCATAAATGTGATGTGAAGTGATTCATTTGTGCATCTGAAGAAAGACCATGTTCATAATTATGTTATTTTATTTATTTTTCCTTGTAGTTTCACACTTTGCTTCAGCAATAAACCTGCATCCAGCAGCTGGAGGGATTTCTAACAGCAGCAGAGACTGAGGGATGATGGGAGGATGGAGATGAGAGTTTGACCCCGACCCTGCAGGGGTCGCCAGAGGAGTCGGCGGATTCCAACAAGCATTCACCAGCAGGACTCCCCCTCAGGAAGCTACACTCCGATAAAGAGCCGATAGAGAAGTGACCCAGCAGGAATTCTGGAGGAATGTGAAGAATCCAAGGAAGTGGGGATGATGTGCTATCTAGTCAGAATGAGGGACGCGTTTCAAGAGGTCCTTGTGTTCAGGATGCTGACTCTGACTCTGACCAGTTTTTTCCAGTTTCCTCAGCTTCTGGGCCAAACATGGCCCACAACAACAGTCCAACAACAACAGACCAACAACAGACGGACAACAGACCAACAACGGGCCAACAACGGACCAACAACGGGCCAACAACGGGCCAACAACGGACCAACAACGGGCCAACAACGGGCCAACAATAGACCAACAACGGGCCAACAACGGGCCAACAACGGGCCAACAACGGGCCAACAACGGGCCAACAACAGTCCAACAACGGGCCAACAACGGGCCAACAACGGGCCAACAACGGGCCAACAACAGACCAACAACAGACCAACAACAGACCTACAACAGACCAACAACGGGCCAACAACGGGCCAACAACGGGCCAACAACGGGCCAACAACGGGCCAACAACGGGCCAACAACGGGTTAACAACGGGCCAACAACGGGCCAACAACGGGCCAACAACGGGCCAACAACGGGCCAACAACGGGTTAACAACGGGCCAACAACGGGCCAACAACGGGCCAACAACGGGTTAACAACGGACCAACAACGGGCCAACAACGGACCAACAACGGGCCAACAACGGGCCAACAACAGTCCAACAACAGTCCAACAACGGGTTAACAACGGGCCAACAACAGTCCAACAACGGGTTAACAACGGGCCAACAACAGTCCAACAACAGACCAACAACGGGCCAACAACGGGCCAACAACGGGCCAACAACGGGCCAACAACGGGCCAACAACGGGCCAACAACAGTCCAACAACAGTCCAACAACGGGTTAACAACGGGCCAACAACAGTCCAACAACGGGTTAACAACGGGCCAACAACAGTCCAACAACAGACCAACAACGGGCCAACAACGGGCCAACAACGGACCAACAATGGGCCTACAACAGTCCAACAACGGACCAACAACGGGCCAACAACGGACCAACAACGGGCCTACAACAGTCCAACAACGGACCAACAACGGACCAATAACAGTCCAACAACAGACCAACAACAGTCCAACAACAGACTGCTAAAATTACCCAGAACCAACATCAGGGAACAGCAGGCAAAACACACACACACACACAATTACACAGTACCAACACACACACACACGCACAGACTCCAGACGAGCAGAGCCGGTTCAGCAGCATGAGTCACACCTGAGCGTCTGACAGCAGATTCATGTTTTCAAACTGATCCAGTCACGTGGAGACGGCAGCGCCGCCTCCTTCCTAATCACACACTTAAACACTGAGCAGCGGCAGCTGTGCACCTTTCTGTAACCCGCCAACAAGTCTGGAGATTGCTCTGGCGGAGCCAGCTGTGTTAACACGATGCAGAGAGGGAAAGACATCAGCAGTGGTGCTAGAGAAGCCATTGGGACAGCATGTAGTGTTTGGAAGGGTTTTCAGGAGAAAAACGGAACAAGGAAACACAACTGAGGTCCATGAAACTGCATCTGAACAAACCAGCAGACCTCTGGACCCACGAGACCAACATGGAGATGTCTTCGCTGTACGCCAAGCAGTTGCAGCGGCTCGCCAGCTCCGTTCCAAATGATCCCTACCATCCCTTAGCGAGTGAGTTCCCGCTACTGCCATCAGGACGCAGATTCATAGTCCCCAGAACTAGGAACTATAGGAACAGCTTTGTCCCTGCTGCTCTCTCTTTTAAACAAATCCTAACGCATTTTATTTATTGCTGAGGTCTATCCTGCTTTTAACTTACTTATTTCTATTTATTAGAAACCCTGACCTTGGTTCTACCTCTATTTCTTGTTATTTGCCTTGTGGGCAACATGTACTTGTATCCTGTTCAGTGAGCATTGTGAGTAGCTGCCATGTCTGTCTTGTGTTGTCGTAAACCTGTTCTCTGGATTTGTCCTGTGTATGTGTTAATGACTAAAGATTGTGTGTGAGATGCTTCTTCCATCTACTGCAAAACAAATCTACCTACGGGTGCTAATAAAGTCAACTTGAACTTGGTCTTCATGTCCACAACCATGTTTGGAGAAAAGCACACATCCAACACAAGCCATAAGCAAAGTCTGGTCTGGCTCAGGAACACATGTTGGTGACGTGACTCTCCCCACTGCCGTAACTGAGCCATGCGTGGTCCAGATTAGCCCCCATGTGTCTGGCTCAATCTTGGTACGAGTATTAGAAGAGGGAGGGGGGGGGGGGGGGGGGGGGTACGGAAGAGTATTAGGGCCATGCAGGAGACAAAATATTTGAGAGGGGAAGATTTTTTTTATTGTGCACTTCGAGAAAAGTTAAAATGTCGAGAAAAAAGTTGAAATACAATTTCAAGAAAAAAGTCAATGTTGAGAAAAAAGTCGAAATGTCAAGAAAAAAGTTGAAATGTCAAGATTAATGTTGAAATACAATTTCAAGAAAAAAGTCGAAATGTCGAGAAAAAAGTCAAAATGTCGAGATTGATGTTGAAATACAATTTCAAGAAAAAAGTCGAAAATGTCGAGAAAAAAGTCGAAATGTCGAGATAAATGTTGACATACAATTTCAAGAATAAAGTTGAAATTTCATGAATAAAGTCGGAATTTCGACTTTTTTCTCGAAATTGTACTTCAACATTAATCTCGACATTTCAACTTTTTCCTCGACATCTTTCTCGAAGTGCATAATGAAAAGAAAAATCTTCCTCTAAAATATTTGTATTTTTCTCCTGCCTGCATGGCCTTAACACTCTTCCGTATCTTGGTACTGCTGAAGGTGAATCTACAGGCTGTTGAGTCATGGGGGTACTTGGAATTGACCACGTGATTTGAAGCTTTATGGATTCATTCACAGCAGGAAGAGAAGTGAGGGACTGAATCTATCCATCCACCAATCTATCCGTCCATCCATCCATCGACTCACTTGATGAAGCAACGCGCCCCCTCGAACGTGTATCCCTCCTCCCATCCGGTGGGTAAATCTGCAGGAGGAGATCAAACGCATCAGCATCTGTGCAGATATGAGACTGATTATATACACACACACACACACACACACACACACACACACACACACACACACACACACACACCTGTGCAGATATGAGACTGATTACACACACAAACACACACACACACACATCTGTACAGCGACGCAGCGTCTGCTCCAGACCCATTAAGGCTGATTTATGGTTCCGCGTTACCCCAACGCAGAGCCTAACAACAGTCCAACAACCCGTAGGTTACGCGGCGACACGAACCGTACGATGTGCGTCGCCGCGTAACCTACGCCGTCGCTTTAACGCGGAACCATAAATCCCGCTTTAGAGCGCCACTGATTGTGGTTGCGCCCCTTTTTTTACGCAACCCCCCGCCTCCTCAGATTTGAGGCTCTTGCGGGATTCTGCGTGCTTTTATCCCGCCTGTAAAGGCGCCCACAGCCGGGGTCCATTGCTGGTTTTATGTGGGGGTGTAGGGGGGGTTTGGGGGGCCGGGAAAAGCCTCTGCGGCGCCGGTTCTGGAGCCGCCTTTTGTCGGGTCTGAACTGGGCTGCAGCGGACGTGACAGAACTTTTAAAAAGTGCGTGTAGAAGTATCCAGGTGGAGCTGAGGAAAGGGGGGGGGGTCCATGGGCTCCTTGGGTCTGTGCTGCAGAGGAGAAGGAGAAGGAGAAGCCCCCCCTCTTCTTCCTCCAGCCTGATTTATGGTTCTGCGTTACATTGACGCAGAGCGGACGGCGTAGGGTACGCGGCGACGCACACCGTACGGTGTGCGTCGCCGCGTACCCTACGCCGTCGGTGTGTCGCGGAACCATAAATGAGCCATCCTCCTCCTCGACTTGTCGCCCCTTTTTTCCATCTTGACAGATAACCTTCCCGCGTTCCCGCGGCTCTGCGTCCCCCGGGGCCCGGGTTACCTGGGGTCTTCCTGTGGCCCGTGACCACCGCCTCTCCGGCCAGGGGGTGCAGCCAGGTCGTGCTCTTGGCTTCTTCACTGTGGGTTTAATGAGACAGACGGGGGGGAGAGAGGTGAGCACACACACACACTAACGACAGCAGCGTCCGCGGGTCCGCCGACCCCCCTCCGGCTCATAGTTACTTGATAAAGAAGGTGCGTCCGTCCCGGGTCACGCCGTAACTCCAGCAGGGGGGCAGGCAGGAGAACCAGTCCGGCCGCGGATCCGCCGCCATGTCGAGCTCCAGCTCCGCTCCGCACACGGAGGGAGGCGCGCCCCCGCCTCCCCGCCCGCGCGCACACGACGACGGCCCGCTATGGCGAGCCAATCAGAGCACGAAACGTCACTACAATGAAGTGCCAGAAAGAATAACCACTGATTAGAAGTAAAAAGTGCACTAATAAACACATAAGAAACTACTTCTACAGTTAAAGGAAAATAACCCCAAGAGGGAAATTTGTTTGGAACTCCCATTTTTCTGACATTCAATGGAAAACAGCGTGGCTCCTTCCCTATAAATTTGCAATCTCAAACAAATTAAAAGTCCAATTTACAATTTTAAAATACAAAATGACAAAATTCAACAATTGGTCAACTTAATGATTCTTATTGCTCAGTTTCACATTCATAAGGCAAAATTCTCCAAATCCTGTCCATCCTAAGGCCCAATCCCAATACACCCCCTACTTTCTACCACTAGCCCTCCCTCACTACCACTAGCCCTAAAAAAAGAAGCCACAGATTTTAGGGCACTTGTAATCTTCCCAGGGGCCTGTCCCAATACTCCCACTACCTGTACTTTTCAGCACCACCCCTAAATTTTGCTTGCTACGTCACTGCGTGGTTTACGTTCGGGTACGTAAGCGACTGCGTAGTTACGTTTGCACATACGTCACACCATATCAGGAAGCCGACAGCTAAAAGCTGTTTTAATTTCCGCTGTAGCGCTGTTAATATGCCACTTTATTACGTTTTCATATTTTTTCAGGCGTAAAAGTAACCGTTAAGATCCCCAACCTGGGCTCAGTTTATCCAAATAACGCCTGTTAAGAAATTTGCTCCGATGTTTTCAGGATGAGAACAGCCTGAGGGCTCGGGAGCTGATTTATGTTTCCGCGTTAAATCGATGCAGAGCCTACGCCGTAGGTTCTGCATCGATTTAACGCGGAACCATAAATCAGCCTTTATTCTGGCGAGATCTTCGCAACAACGGGCAAGCAAGTGATTGTGTACATTCACTGAGTGAATATTATGAAAGTAAAATATATATTTCTCGCTAGAAATGTAATCAAAACACATTGTTATGCAGAAACTAACTCAAAAAATAGATTTTATTCACTAAAAATTTGAAATGTCCGCCATATTTTTTTGTTTGATTCAGTCTGCAAATGATGACGTAAAGCATTCTGGGAAATTTTTCTGGCCCTCGGTCGGCGAGTCAGTATCTGAAATCCCTCGCTGTGAAGGGTTAGATTTATACACACTAGCCCTCGTTATGCCCACTAGCCCTAGAGGCAAAGAGGAATTGGGACACCACTACCCTCACAGGAACGCGCAAAATTTAGGGGTAGGACTGAAAAGTAGGACTAGGGGGGGATTGGGACTGGGCCTACAGTTACATTACAATAGGTAAATTTCATATACACAAAGCAAAATTCTCAAAATCACTCCCAAATTTCAATGCTTTCCTTGAGATTTTAATTTATATATAGAATCCCTTAAACTTATGTCAAACCAAAAGAGCGAACACACATTGTCATATTATAGATACCTTTTTTCTGTCTTGCTTGATTAAGCTAAATTCATTTTATAGATATTTTTATTTTATTCATTTATACATATATATAATTTTATATTGTATACTGTATTGCTTAAGTTTTTGTGCATAAATGTAACAACTCCCCCTCCCAAATGCAGGAAGTGCCGTGTGGCACTGAGTAGTACGTCCCAATTAATGTATACTACTGATATTTACTCAAAAAGTGTGCCGAACCTAAGTATACTTTTTGAGTATATAATGTTTAGTATGGCATTTCGGACACACCGACTGAGTGGCAGCGTAAACTTTCAGTTTGAGCAACTGGAAAACATCTAAAATGAGAAAGAGCTGTTGTGCGATCGACTGTACTCATAGATTTAGCAAGAAATCGGAGTTATCATTTTACAGACTGACTAAACATAAGCTTAAGAGAGACAAATGGATCACTGCAATTCACAGAAACAACTGGATTCCAGGCACCGAAACGTGGATTTGTGGTTCCCTTTTTGTATCAGGTAATGTTGGATTTTTGGGTAGCTAACGTTAAATGGTCAAATCATAAAGTTCAGTGTCCTCATCACTTTAATTTCACCAACAAATCCTGTCTTGAAGTTGGACCAAGCGTCAAGACTTTTGTAAGCCTTCGAGCTTTGCTTCGTGTATTTCCCCGGCGTAGAAATTAAGTACATATAAATATCAGGAAACTGGATTCGTGACCAAATATTAATGTCCATGGACCACTGGTTCTTGGTAACTGTACCAAATATTAATGTCCATGGACCACTGGTTCTTGGTAACTGTACTAAATATTAATGTCCATGGACCACTGGTTCTTGGTAACTGTACCAAATATTAATGTCCATGGACCACTGGTTCTTGGTAACTGTACCAAATATTAATGTCCATGGACCACTGGTTCTTGGTAACTGTACCAAATATTAATGTCCATGGACCACTGGTTCTTGGTAACTGTACCAAATATTAATGTCCATGGACCACTGGTTCTTGGTAACTGTACCAAATATTAATGTCCATGGACCACTGGTTCTTGGGGTAACTGTACGGGTCACTGTCAAGTCCAACTGCCTTTAATTTAAGCCCATAATCAGCTGTTATCCCGTCTTCTCCACTAGCTGCAGCCGTTTTTGCTGATGTTTTGCAACTCAGTGAGAGTAAGGGGGCTGGTCCAGTGGGGAAGTGACGTCAATGCATACCCTCTATAAAACAGGCAGAATAATCTGTGACGTCACTTAGGTTTTCTGAAGAGAGCTTCTTCAAGTCCCTCTTCAATTGTGTTTGATGCAATACCAGACGGTGCTAAAAGGTTACTGTGTTTTGCTCCTAAAGGTAGAAATTGTAATATTCCAAGGTTGAATCCTGATCACACATATGTTGGTAATATTTGTCCTTTACTAAGTGATAAAGCTACGAATCATTGCATTAGATATATTATACAGAGAGATATTGCAGCAGTTTTCTATTGGAATAACTTATATAATGAGATAGATTGGAAAAACACATGGGTCTTGTCAAGAAAATGTATTATTACAAACAAAGTAAGAGAGGTTACTTTTAAAATACTTCATAGATGCTATCCAGTCAATACCACTCTTATTAAATATAAGATAAACATTGACACACTCTGTTCTTTTTGTGGTAATGTGGATGAAACAATATCTCACTTATTCTGGAATTGCACATTTACTCATGTTCTCTGGATTGACCTTAATAATTGTATAAATGCTAAAGTTGATTCTTCCTTTAAGTTGAGCATTCAACATGTACTATTTGGTGTATCAAAAAATGATATGACAAGCCCAGACAAAGTATATTTAATCAACCTTCTCTTAATTATTGCTAAAAATCATATTCACTGTACTAAATCTAACCAACGTCCAAATATAATTGTTCTCAGAGCTATATTAATATCGTATTCAGTCTTAAACAGAAATAAACCCCAAAGCAGTTAAAACCAGAAGCCTATGTGAAAAATATGATATTTCCTGATCTTTTGTTTTTATTTATTTTTCCTCCTTAAACCTCAAGCCTTCTATTTTATTTTGATATATAATTCACTGTCCTTAATTTGTAACTGCATTTTATCATTAAGTTTTGTTCCTTTTCTGTATATATCTGTCAATAAAATAAATAAATAAATGAAAAAAAAAAGTCATCAAGTCCCTCTTCTGGTTTCATATCCAAAAACCTGTATGTAAGTTAACTTTATGTACCTGATCATGTCAAATAGTATAATGCCTTGTTTTCTATATGTTGCTATTTTATTTTGTTTGTTACCGTAATTTGAGTCATTGTTCGCCTCAATACTTACTCCTGCAACCTCTAATTTCCTAGTTTTGGGATCAATAAAAGTAAATGTCATCATCATCATCATCATCATCATCATTATCATCATTATTACCATCAAGCGACAATGAATAGACATTTTTTGGTTTGATTTGATTTTTATTTGTCTCAAACATGCACAAGCATAAAACAAACGGTATATATACCGTAATAATGTAAAAAAAATAGCACATTACGATTAAGTGTAAGTTCGAGAAGGAGCTGAAGGAAGCAAAGCTTATCAAGGTCAGCCCCCTCTTATATTGTCACATAGTATATAATACAATGATATATAAAATACAATTACATATACATATATATATATATATATGTATATATACACATACATATATATATATACAGACCTGCAATTCCTATACTGAGACCTTGGTTGAGCCTACTGTTAATCAATAGACTATACCCTATATTAAATTATTTGAATTGCTTTATTAAATTTCCCCGATGTGGTACAAGAAACATTTGCCTCCTTCAGAGCTGTCATGGACATAATATCAAACATTTTAGACCAAAATGTTTTTTTCTTGCAGACTGTAAATATGTGTATTTCTGCTGTAAAATTAGACAATTTTATTGTGGCAGTCAATGGAGATGAACTCACAGCTGGATCCAGTCCCTAGTGGTCGGTAGAGGAACTGCAGGTCTGGATCTGGAACCTAGTGGTCTGTAGAGGAACTACAGGTCTGGATCTGGACCCTAGTGGTCAGTAGAGGAACTACAGGTCTGGATCTGGACCCTAGTGGTCAGTAGAGGAACTGCAGGTCTGGATCTGGACCCTAGTGGTCAGTAGAGGAACTACAGGTCTGGATCTGGACCCTAGTGGTCAGTAGAGGAACTACAGGTCTGGATCTGGACCCTAGTGGTCAGTAGAGGAACTGCAGGTCTGGATCTGGACCCTAGTGGTCTGTAGAGGAACTACAATTCTTCAGGTGCCAGGCTCCCAGTTCTGGTGGAACGAGCTTCCAGTTAGTGTTCAGGATGTAGACGTCTTTCTTTATGTTTAAGATTAGGATTCAGACTTTACTTTGTTCCCACCTTTTTGTTGTTCCCACCTGTTTTTATTTTTTTTACCTTGTCTGCACACATATTAATGATTGATACCATGACGGTAGAAACCAAAGGCATATATATGTGCATTATTACTATATTTAATATATATACGCATACATATGCATACACATACATAAATATACACATACAAACCCAGTGATTTTTTTTTTGGGGGGTGGGGGGGTGACGACATCCACTGCCAATCCAGGAAGCAGGAACACACGGAGACACACGTCAAGCACTGGAAATCTTCAACAAAAAACCACAAACAAAACACGAAACCGGCACGGAGCCGACCAAAGCACGAACAGCAATCGACCCAAATCTTGAGATCTGATCGCAGTCTGAGCTAAGCTACCGCTACCACTACCTAACCCCAAAAACTACAGAACAAGCATGCAGGTGAACAAGCCAGTGTGTATGTCTATGTGTGTGTATGCGTGTATGTATATGATCATGCGTGTGTGTGTGTGTGTATATGTGTGTGCGTGCGTGTGTGTGTACATGTCTTTGTGGCTATGTGTGTGTGTGTGTATGTATATGTTTGTGTGGCTGTGTATGTGTGTGTATATGTATGTGACTGAGTGGCTATATGTGTGTGTGTGTGTGTGTGTGTGTGTGTGTGTGTGTGTGTGTGTGTGTGTGTGTGTGTGTGTGTGTGTGTGTGTGTGTGTGTGTGTGTGTAATAAACCAAACAAAGCTCCACCTGAAGTCTATAGTGGGGGAGGGGGGGAGCAACCCCGCCACCCGCGAGACCAGAGGCCGACAAGGAAGACCCCGGAACCCAGGCCACCAGCAACCCCACAGAGGGGAGAAGTAGGAGGGATGCAACCCACCGCCTGCGAGGCCCCCTCCCCCCCCACCGGCGGCGGCCGAGGGGGCCTGCGGGCGGGGCCCTCACGGCGCGGGAAAAAGCAGCCAGAGATCCCGCGGCAGCGGACCGCGACCCAGGCAATCCCTGGCCACCCGGTCCGGGCCGGACACGTGGCCAGGAGGCCCTCACCCTCCAGGCCAACGACCCCCACCCGGCAGGGGGCCAGCCTGCCCGGAGAGACAGAGCCGCCCCGGCTGCCGACGCGGGCAGGTGCACCCACCCCCACGAAAGTGGCCCTCCAAAACCAGAGGGGCGCCCCGCCGCGGAGGCAGCGGGGGGGACCGGAGACGGGCCCGGAGAGAGGGAACCCCCCAACAGGGCGATACCCGCGCGAGCCCGACAACGGAGGGCCCCAGACCCAGGCATCCCATTCATTCATCCATTCACCCATCCGATACCTATACTAATAATAAGATATACTATACATAATAATAATAATAATAATAATAATAATAATAATAATAATAATAATAATAATCCCACCTGATTGATCCCACCTAGTTGATCTCACCTGATTGATCCCACCAGATTGATCCTACCTGATTGATACCACCTGGTTGTCTTAGCCTGATTGGTCCCATCTAGTTGTTCCCACCTGATTAATCTCACATGATTGATCCAACCTAATTGATCCCACCAAATTGATCCAACCTGATTATTCCACACCTGATTGTTCCACCAGATTGATCCCAGCTGGTTGATGCCACCTGTTTGTTTCTACCTAATTGATCCCACCCGGTTGTTCCCACCTGACTGGTCTCACCTGCTTCTTTTAACATGATTGATCCAGCCTGATTGATCCCACCAAATTGATCCCATCTGATTATTCCCAACTGATTAATCCCACCTAGTTGATCCCACCTGATTGGTCCCATAGATGGGACCAATCAGGTGGAAACAACCAGATGGGATCCCAGGTAGACGATCTGGTTGATCCCATCTGGTTGTTTCCACCTGATTGATCCCACCTGATTGATCTTACCTGATTGATCCCGCCTGGTTGTTTCTACCTGATTGATCCCATCTGATCCCATCTGATTGATCTTACCTGATTGATCCCGCCTGGTTGTTTCTACCTGATTGATCCCACCTGATTGATCTTACCTGATTGATCATACCTATAACTATATACCATAAAATTGTTTAAACCAAATCGTGAAATGGTCGCGCAAGCTGATTGGTGAGTCTCAGCTTCATCCATATATACTAATCACTTAAGCTTGAGTTATGGTTCTGTGTCAAAACGACGCCGTGCCGGGCTGTGATTGGTTTGCTTGGTAGCAACGCATTTCCGGTTTCCGGTTTGAAGCAGTCGTGAACTTTCAGCGCTCTTTTCTTCGTGTATATGTGATTTTTTTGCACAATAGTTGTCCTTATCTCATTCACTGTGACCGGAAAAAGTCGGATAAACCATTCAGGAAAAGATCGCGAATTAGCGGTCACGGGGGGTACTGCACCGTGGAGAAATGGAGTGACAGAGAAGTCCGAAGGGTTCACGACGGCGTCACGGCGACGGCGTGTGCACGGCGTCGATTTGACGCAGAACCATAACTCAGGCTTTACAGAGGATAGTTGGCTCTATTTTAAAAGACAACTCCCACCCTCCTAAAGGTGAGTTTCAGCTGCTCCATCAGGTCGGAGGTTCATGGTTCCTGCTTGCAAAACCAAACGTTACAAAAACAGCTTTGTACCAGCAGCCATCAGTGCTATTAACAAGTGAGGGAACTGCAACATAACCTTGTATTTATGTTTTGTATTGTTTCCTTTATCTTTTTTTTTATGAAAAGGCACATTTTTTATCCTTTGGCTTGGTTTGAATATTTTAGTGTTTTTTATCTACTGATGTTTTAACTTATCTTGCTTCTTACAGTATGTTGGGGCCGTCCTTTTTGTTGTTTTAGCCAAAGCACTGTCATCACTTTATCTTGTCCTGTGTTGTTGAGCGTATGGTTTTGAATTGTATGAGGAAGCACTCACTGTAAACCAAATTTACCCAAGGGTACAATAAATAAATACTCTAATCTAATCTAATACCTGATTGATCGTACCTGATTGTTCTCATCTCGTTGTTCCTACCTTAACTATGTTTATGAGTCCGGCCACTTTTCTGTCATTTCTGCATCATTAATTTTTTAATAGAGTACGTTCAGTATTCACATCATTATTAAGAAAACAAACATTTGCAAATAAATAACAGCATATTAAATTAATATTGTGTGTAAAGAATGAACAAATGTGATGTATAATGCATGGAAGGATAAGATTATAGGCTAACAAGCGAAGAAAGACCCAACGCTCTGTAAAAACCATCAGGGTCTCACGTACAGGTCTGATTTGACTGGATTAAAATCTACTCTGATTCTTCACATACTTTCCTGGCAAAAATGCGACATGTCATCGCTCAGATGTCTTTAAAATGTGAGCGATCGATTTGTCTGATGATTTGTCCTCAACTTCATGAAGGTGAGGAGACGGGAAATGACTCAAGGTATGTTGAAGTTCAGCTCCAGCTGATCCAAAATGCAGCAGCACGAGTGCTGACAGGAATCAACAGGAGAGACCACATCTCTCCAGTGTTAGCATCGCTCCACCTGTAAAATTCAGAATCCAATTTAAAATTTTATTACTTGCGTATAAAGCCCAAAACGGCTTAGCTCCGCATTATTTGCAAGACCTGATAGTGCCTTATGTTCCTGTCAGAGCTCTCCGTTCTCGGAGTGCAGGTTTACTCGTAGTTCCTAGAGTATCCAAATGTAGATTTGGAGGGCGGGCGTTCTGCTATCAGGCACCATTACTATGGAACCAACTTCCAATTTGGGTTAAGGAAGCTGACACCACCTCCACCTTTAGAACTAAACTTAAAACCTTTCTGTTTAGTAAAGCCAGTTAACTGTACAGGTAGATGGAATTTCCTGCTAGGTATTGCTGCCTGTCGCACCTCCTCCGGTGCCCATGGGTCAGCTGCAGGGTCATAAGCCAGGAACCACCTTTCATCAACATTTCGCCCCTTTAATCCTGGAACGTCTCCTGGTGGCGGGGCAGTGACAGGGACGTCTCCCTGCCACCCCCTGCAGCTCATAGGTGTTCCCCCCTGCGGCTGTTGTTGGTGTTAGTGGACCTTTTCCCAGCTCTTGTCCTTCCTCCTCAGCCAGAGCCAAAAGCTTCCCTTTTCAGCCTCCTCCGCCAGCTCTTTCATCGCCTTCTTTAGCTTCCTCCTGGTCACTCCTGCACCCCTCAAGAGGCGTGTGGTTGACAGCCCCACAAAGCCTCGGCATCCGATCTCCACTGGGTAGATGGTGGTCTTCCAGCCTGCCTCCCAGCACTCAGCAGCTAGCTCTGAGTACTTGGCCTTCTTGCGTTCAAAGGCCGCCTCAATCCCCTCCTCCAGTGGTACCGTCAGCTCAATGAGGTGCACCGATCTTGCCTTGGTGGACCACACAACGATGTCAGGACGGAGAGATGTGGTGGTTATCTCAGTGGGGAACCGAAGCTGCCTGTCAAGATTGACCCTCATGTCCCACTCTTGGTCGGGGGAAAAGGGTCTTGTTGTTTTTCTTGGCGTGGCGTATCTTCGTCCCCCACCTTCCGTGACAAAGTTTATATGGTTCTCTGCTGGTGGTGCCTCTTTGTTGCCCTGTCGGCGCCCCTCCAGCACCTCAGCTAGCTTTCTTAGGACCTGGTCGTGGCGCCATCTGTAGCGCCCCTGAGAGAGCGCGATCTTACAGCCTGAGAGTATGTGCTGGAGGCTTGCGTTGGGAGCATTACAGAGTGAGCAGCATTCTTCATTCCCAAACCACTGGTGAAGGTTACGGGGACAGGGAAGCGTGTCGTAGGTTGAGCGAATCAGGAAGCTGAGCCTTGCCTGTGGAATCTTCCACAAGTCTGACCAGCTGATATTCCGGTTGGTGATTCCCTCCCAGGTTGTCCAGCTTCCTTGTCGGCCTTGCGACACGGCCTTGATCTTGTAGCGCTCTTCCTCCATCCTCGTCACCTCTGCCACCACCATCTCCTTCCTCTCCTTGCGGTTGGCCTTGGACCAGAAGCATGGCACCTCTCCCCATCCTAGCCCTGCTCTTCCTGCCTGAACTCTGCCCACGATCTCTTGGTGTTGCAGCCTACCAACCGCTTGGTCGACCTCAGCCTGAGCATTCCACTTTCGGCCAGTAGGAACCTTGGCGTTTGCGTTCCTCACCAGCTGGTCAGTGGACTCTCTCAGCTCGAGAACCAACCTGGTCTTTTCTTGCATGTAGCCCAGTCTGATGGACTGCAGTGGCAGCTGCAGGGTGTTCTTCCCAAAGAGACCTGTTTCGGAGAGGCACCGTGGCAGCCCAAACCACTTCCGGATGAATGAGTTGGCTTTTCCATCAATCTTGCTTGCGGTGGATGAGGGGATCTCACTCATTTATAGTTAGTCTATGTAGTTAGTCTATAGTAAGTGTTTAGTAAACCTCTAGCTGGTGTTGGTAAATCTCTAGGTAGTGTAAACTCAAATATAGCTTTGTGGTAGATATGCTGCTATAGGCTTATGCTGCAGGGGGGCACCGACATGATCCACTGGGCGGTGCCTCTCACCCGTCTTCTCCTCTCCTCTTCCCTTCCTCTCTTCTCCATTTCCATTTTTATTTATTATAAGTATCTCATAGCCATCATTTTTGCCGATCGCTCCTGTAGTTTCTTGTGCTGGCCCCTCTTTTTTCTCTTTTGTACATGTTTGCAGGCCGCAGCTTCGGGAGCTGCGTGCTGGCCTGTTGTCGCCGCCCAGATCCACCCTCTTGGTTGGGTTTATGTAACTAGTGGCTCCCTGGAGCTTTTTCAAAAATGTTTGACCTTTTTTTTCCTTTTTTTCTTCTTTTTTCCTTTTTTTTCTTCTTTTTTCCTTTTTTTCTCTTTTTTCTCTTGTTTTTCCTTTATTTCCTCATTTTTTCTTCTTTTTTTTCCCTTTTTTTCTTATTTTTTTCTTTTTCTCTTTCTTTTTCCTTTCCTTTTTAACCTCGACATTTCCATTTTTTTCTCGAAATTTTGACTTTTTTCTTGACATTTCAACTTTTTTCTCAAGATTGTACTTCAACATTAATCTCGACATTGCGACTTTTTTCTCAAAGTGCGTAATGAAAATGTTTTTTTTCCCCCACTTATAACTAATATCCTGCATGCAGCACGTGTTGCCTTCATTCTAAGGCTTATACAAGACTTTTCATGTTTTGCGGCTCCAGACATATTTGTTTTTTGTGTTTTTGGTCCAATACGGCTCTTTCAACATTTTGGGTTGCCGACCCCTGCTCTAAGGGAAAGCCCGGACATTCTGCAGAGGAAAATCATTCCAGGGCTTGTATCTGCAATCTTGTTCTTTCAGTCACTCCCAGAAGCTTGTGACCACAGGGGAGGGTAGACAGCTGCTGGGAATTGAACCAGGAACCTTTTAGTTGTGAAGCAACTCTGGTGACCTCCGGGCATGACTTCATGATGGGAAATTATTTGTGACAGTCTTTACTGCAGTTTTCATGCAATTTGTTCTTGTTGGATTGATGAACATACTGGTAGCTAACCGAACTGACCAGACCACCCAAATGTTCTCCTGTGTGATTCTGGTTCTGTCAGAGCTCCATCTCAATAACAGCATGTTTTCTGTAATTACGCTTCAACAACTCAATGATACGCTCCCTCAAAATACCACCATTTAAGTCTCTGGTGTGATTACAGCTGTCGTCTGGTGTGTGTAGGTGTGTGTGTGTGTGTGTGTGTGTGTGTGTGTGTGTGTGTGTGTGCGTGCTCCCCAGGAGGCCTCCATAAAGCTATGTAATTACTAAGCTCCTGTGCTGGAAAGTAGCTCCTTAGCCGATTAGGGAGGACGTCGGCTCAGACAGACTGATCGTTCAGACCAGGAGGTCAAGAATGGACAATGACTTTGATGAAGACGTACTATTACTACTATTACTACTACTACTACTGCTACTACTACTAGTGCTACTACTATTACTACTACTACTACTACTGCTGCTATTACTGTCATTTAGCCAGAGCTGGTAGAGTAGCCAAAAATTGTACTCAAGTAAAGGTACTGTTCCTTCAGAATATATGACTCAAGTAGAAGTAAAAAGTAGTCATCCAAATAATTACTTGAGTAAAAGTAAAAAAGTACTTGCTGAAAAAAAACTACTCAAGTACTGAGTAACTGTTGAGTAACGTCTGATTTATTTTTTTAACACAACCATTCAAACAGACAAAAGTACAAAATAATCGTCTTCAGGAAAATTAAATCAATAAAATAATAAAATAAATGAAAATTAATAAAAATTAAAAAAGCTTAAATTAAAATTAGTAAGTAAATTCAACTACTTTACTAAATAATAAAATAACAGAATAAAGAAATAAATTAAGCACAAGTAGCAGAATATTTCAAGCCTTTGTACTTTTCTTTTTTAACCAGGCAGAACTAGAACAAACATGAACTCATAGAAACTCTGTGTGTGTTTGAGTCTGTGTAAATCTAACAAAACATGCAAAAACAAACATTTTTCCCAAAGAATCACTCAGTGATGTCATGAGATTGACGCGTACGCGGATAAAAGGGATAAAAGAAAAGTAACAGCTCAACGTAGCCTAATGTAGCGGAGTAAGAGGAACAGTTTCTGCTTCACAAATCTACTCAAGTAAAAGTAAAAAGTATAATTATTCAAAACTACTCCTAAAAGTACAAAATTTCCCAAAACTTACTCAAGTAAATGTAACAGAGTAAATGTAACTCATTACTACCCACCTCTGGATTTAGCAGACACTTTTATCCAGAGCGACTTACATCTGAGAGAACACACGCAAAGAATCACATAGGAGGTACAGCTGGATCAGTGCTGGTCAGACTGCTGTGGACACAGGTACTGGGGGTGGGGGGTGTCAGTGTCAGTCAGTCAGTCAGTGTCAAGGTGTGGTTGTTGAGGACCCAAACGCAGGAGAGCAGGAGGCAGGAGTTGGCAAAAAACAGGATTTATTCAGCAAAACAAGAACCAAAAACTCTACTGAGCAGGATCAAAAGAGGCAGAACAGAAACAGGGATCCAAAAACTAGAGGAGAACATGGAGGGAGCAAACAGTACGGACTAGATATACACAGGGGATAACGAGACACAGGTGCAGACAATCAGGGCAGATGGAAACAGGAGGGACAGAACTGAAACTCAAACTGGGGGAAATGTCAAAACCCTGACAATCAGTCTGACCAACAACAAACCTGACTGCAATAACCAGAGGGGTATTCCAGGAAGCGGGTTTAGTGAAAATCCTGAGTTTGTTAAGCCTGAGATGAGGGAAATCCAGAGTTTTCAGTTCCAGAAAGCGAGTTAACTCAAAATCTGAGTCAGTTACTATGGCAACTGAGCCTCTGAACCTAACCTGCTCGGTAGCAGGTTTACTTCAATAAAGCCTGAGTTTCTCTCCGTCTCCTCCCTCAGTGGCGTCAATTCAGCCAATGGGGCAAGCGGCAGAGAGAGCAGAAAAAGCGTATCTAACAAACGCAACGTATTTTATTCACTATGTCAGTGCAACAATATCACAGGGACATCCCAGTTTAACTTCAAACAGTTAAAGTCCAAATGCAAAAAGGAGAGGGAGGGAGCAGAGGACAGAAAGAGAGGGAGAGTAAAAAAAAAAAAGTCAAATATTTCCCTTAAACAGATTAATAAGAGGGTAGGGTGATTTGATATCTTACCTTAAAATGAACTTGCATAATTAATCCATCAGTGGCTAACAGCCTCGTTAATATCTTCTGCTGCTGGGGCAACATTGGACTCATCACATAAATCAATACAAAAAGACACAGAGTAATTCCATAAATGCATAAAAAAAAAAAACATTTTCCCCTGAAGCCGAGGTGTGGCGGCTGCCCCTGATCTAGATGACAATAAAATTTCATTCAATACCATTCCACCACTGCTTTCATCTGTAATACTATAAGACAGTGTGCTTTCTCAATCCTGTTCCTCGTGGGCCCCTGTCCTGCATGTTTTAGATGCTACCCTGCTTCAGCGCACCGTGATAAAAGTACGTGTGTCATCAACAGAGCTGTGCAGACCTTGATGACAAGCTAATGAGGACCTTTAATTAGAATCAGGTGTGTTGGTGCAGGGAAACATCTAAAACATGCAGGACAGGGGCCCATGAGGATCAGGATTGAGAAACACTTAAATGTTAAATGAATACTGCATTCAAACTTACACATTGACTGCAGCAACTTTCCCCCACGCCATTTCTATCCTCGTGTTTCGTGTTTTTTTTCTGAAATATGCTCTCATACTCGCCATACGCACGTATTAACACTTCTAACTCCAGTGGCGTGAAGTATGTGGATCTTCAGATGCAAACTGATGTTTCCTCAAAGGGATTTTGTAAATTGAAATGTTAAATAAAGTTTAAAAAAAAAAAGGAAAACGTATGTGGTCTTTTGTTGTCGCTGGTTGCCATGGTGAATCCTTGTTTCAGGGCTCTACTGATGATGGCTTTTTAGCTCGAGCTTAACAAACTCAGAGTTGATTGAACTAACTCAAATCCGCTGTTCTGGAACCGAAAACTCCGACTTTCCTATCTCAGGATAAGTCAACTCAGAGTTCAGGTTTAAACTCGGAATTTGTTGAACCTGCTTCCTGGAATACCCCTCTGGGGTCCGTTTCACAAAGCAGGTTTAGTGAAAACTCTGAGTCTGTTAACCCTGAAATGAGGGAAACTCTGAGTTTTCCGTTTCACAAAGGGAGGTAACTCAAACCAGAGAGAGAGAGGTAACTCTAGCCTGTTTCACAAAGAGAGGTAACTTAAGCTCTCGGTCAGTTACCGTAGTAACAGATGCTCTGAACCTAACCTGGTCAGTTACCGTAGTAACAGACGCTCTGAATCTAACCTGGTAGTTACCGTAGTAACAGACGCTCTGAATCTAACCTGGTCGGGACCAGGTTTATATCGTGAAACCTGGAGTTTCTCTGCGTCTCCGCCTCTTTCAGAGCCACACGCACATTTGATTTCCTCATTCATTCAGTCAGCAGGCGAGTTTTGGCGAAGTTCTGCCGTCTGTCATTAAAAACAGAGTCAGTATAAATATTAGAAGTCCATTGTCACGAACACGGCATGTCCTTTTGATGAAGACACAATTGATGAAGGTGCAGAATTAATGCACAGAGAATTAAATATTCGTCGGGAGATGGTTATCAGACCACGTAATACTTACATAGTCTCATTACAGGCAAAGCAATATATGTTAATCCTTTATTTGTTATAATTTTGATGATTGAATTGTTAAATGATTTCATAATATATTCTAATTTTTTGAGATTTTTTATTTGGGGTTTTCATAAACTGTGAGCCATAATCATCAAAATAACAAATAATAATAATAACAAATAAAGGCTTGAAATATCTTACTTTGCATGTAGTGGGAAATAATATTTGTTTCAACTTAAATTGAATTTACTACGAATGAAGTTTTGCAATATGTTCACATTTTCCGACCTCCACCTGTATATTATGACATGAATAAATAAGAGCATAATACAGGGGTCTCCAACTCCGGTCCTGGATCCACCTATCCAGCATGTTTTAGGTGTCTCCCTGCATGAACACAGCTGATTCTAATCAATGGTCGTCATTAACTTGTCATCAAGGTCCGGACAGTTCTGTTGCTGACACAGCTCCTTGTATCATGGTGTTCTGAAGCAGGGAAACATCTAAAACATGCTGGATATGTGCTCTCCAGGACCAGGGTTGGAGAACCCTGGCATAATATATGTCTGTATTGGTTCAATACGGAACGCAACTTTTAATTCCCAATTACGGAACAATTCCGTATTTCAAGGGACGGGGGGCAAGCCTACATAAACCTGTCCAAGCCATCAAGGGGTTCCACAGGATTGCAGGTGAATGATGTAGAGATCTGTTAAATTAATTTTATATTATTCTGTGCTGCGGTGTTACTCTTTTTTGGAAAAACATGTTCAAATTCGCCGTATGCGCGCATTAAAATCTCTAATTCCATTCGGGTGAAAAAGGACACGGCGTGAAGTATGTGGATCTTCAGATTTAAACTAATGTTTCCTCAAAGGGATTTTGTAAATTGAAATGATAAATAAAGTTTAAAAGAAAAAAAAGAAAAAGTATGTCGCTCTTCTGTTGTCGCCGGTTGCCATGGTGAATCCTTGTATCAGCGCTCTACTGATGATGGCTTTTGATTTCCCTCACGCACAAGTTTAACTCCAGGTGAAACTACTTAGAGTTGAGTAAATTACCTCAAATCCGCTGTTCTGGAACCGAAAACTCAGAGTTTCTGATCTCAGAGTAGATCAACTAAGGCTGAATTATGCTTCTGCGTCAAAACGACGCCGTGTCTACGGCGTGTGGTTTTTGGACACGCAGAGGACACGCCGTCACATGCGCCGTCAGTGACGTGCACCTCCTGAAAATTGTAACTACGCGTCGAGGAGACGCAGACCACACGCAGACCGAGAGGGCTGTGATTGGTTTCGTTTGAAAGCAAAGCATTTCCGGTTTTCTGGTTTGAATCAGTAGTGAACTTCCAGGGCTTTTTTCTTCGTTTATGTGTGATTTTTTTTGTTTTTGTTTTTTGCACAATAGTTGTCCCTATTTCTTTGATTTACTGTGACCGGAAAAAGTCGGATAAACCATTCAGAAAAAGATCGCTAACTAGTGGTCGCGGGGGGTACTGCACCATGACCAAATGGAGAGACGGAGAACTCTGAACGGTTCGTGACGGCATCACGACTGCGCCGTGTGCTCTGCGTGTGTGTGACGCAGAAGCATATTTCAGCCTAGAGTTCAGGATTAAGCGAAGAAAAACGAAGAAAAGAGCCCTGGAAGTTCACTACTGATTCAAACCGGAAACCGGAAATGCTTCGCTTTCAAACGAATCAATCACAGCCCTCTCCGTCTGCGTGTGGTCGGCGTCTCCTCGACGCGTAGTTACAATTTTCAGGAGGTGCACGTCAGTGACGGCGCATGTGACGGCGTGTCCTCTGCGTGTACAAAAACCACACGCCGTAGGCACGGCGTCGTTTTGACGCAGAACCATACCTCAGCCAGGCTGAGGTATGGTTCTGCGTCACACCGACGCAGAGCACACGCCGCAGCCGTGACGCCGTGCTGAACCCTTCTGACTTCTCCGTCTCTCCATTTGGTCGCGGTGCAGTACCCCCCCCCCGGCCACTAGTTAGCGATCTTTTTCTGAATGGTTTATCCGACTTTTTCCGGTCACAGTAAATCAAAGAAATAAGGACAACTATTGTGCAAAAAACAAAAACAAAAAAAATCCCACATAAACGAAGAAAAGAGCCCTGGAAGTTCACTACTGCTTCAAACCCGAAACCGGAAATGCTTCGCTTTCAAACGAATCAATCACAGCCCTCTCCGTCTGCGTGTGGTCGGCGTCTCCTCGACGCGTAGTTACAATTTTCAGGAGGTGCACGTCAGTGACGGCGCATGTGACGGCGTGTCCTCTGCGTGTACAAAAACCACACGCCGTAGGCACGGCGTCGTTTTGACGCAGAACCATACCTCAGCCAGGCTGAGGTATGGTTCTGCGTCACACCGACGCAGAGCACACGCCGCAGCCGTGACGCCGTGCTGAACCCTTCTGACTTCTCCGTCTCTCCATTTGGTCGCGGCGCAGTACCCCCCCCCCGGCCACTAGTTAGCGATCTTTTTCTGAATGGTTTATCCGACTTTTTCCGGTCACAGTAAATCAAAGAAATAAGGACAACTATTGTGCAAAAAACAAAAACAAAAAAAATCCCACATAAACGAAGAAAAGAGCCCTGGAAGTTCACTACTGATTCAAACCGTAAACCGGAAATGCTTCGCTTTCAAACGAATCAATCACAGCCCTCTCCGTCTGCGTGTGGTCGGCGTCTCCTCGACGCGTAGTTACAATTTTCAGGAGGTGCACGTCAGTGACGGCGCATGTGACGGCGTGTCCTCTGCGTGTACAAAAACCACACGCCGTAGGCACGGCGTCGTTTTGACGCAGAACCATACCTCAGCCAGGCTGAGGTATGGTTCTGCGTCACACCGACGCAGAGCACACGCCGCAGCCGTGACGCCGTGCTGAACCCTTCTGACTTCTCCGTCTCTCCATTTGGTCGCGGTGCAGTACCCCCCCCCCGGCCACTAGTTAGCGATCTTTTTCTGAATGGTTTATCCGACTTTTTCCGGTCACAGTAAATCAAAGAAATAAGGACAACTATTGTGCAAAAAACAAAAACAAAAAAAATCCCACATAAACGAAGAAAAGAGCCCTGGAAGTTCACTACTGCTTCAAACCCGAAACCGGAAATGCTTCGCTTTCAAACGAATCAATCACAGCCCTCTCCGTCTGCGTGTGGTCGGCGTCTCCTCGACGCGTAGTTACAATTTTCAGGAGGTGCACGTCAGTGACGGCGCATGTGACGGCGTGTCCTCTGCGTGTACAAAAACCACACGCCGTAGGCACGGCGTCGTTTTGACGCAGAACCATACCTCAGCCAGGCTGAGGTATGGTTCTGCGTCACACCGACGCAGAGCACACGCCGCAGCCGTGACGCCGTGCTGAACCCTTCTGACTTCTCCGTCTCTCCATTTGGTCGCGGTGCAGTACCCCCCCCCCGGCCACTAGTTAGCGATCTTTTTCTGAATGGTTTATCCGACTTTTTCCGGTCACAGTAAATCAAAGAAATAAGGACAACTATTGTGCAAAAAACAAAAACAAAAAAAATCCCACATAAACGAAGAAAAGAGCCCTGGAAGTTCACTACTGATTCAAACCCGAAACCGGAAATGCTTCGCTTTCAAACGAATCAATCACAGCCCTCTCCGTCTGCGTGTGGTCCGCGTCTCCTCGACGCGTAGTTACAATTTTCAGGAGGTGCACGTCAGTGACGGCGCATGTGACGGCGTGTCCTCTGCGTGTACAAAAACCACACGCCGTAGGCACGGCGTCGTTTTGACGCAGAACCATACCTCAGCCAGGCTGAGGTATGGTTCTGCGTCACACCGACGCAGAGCACACGCCGCAGCCGTGACGCCGTGCTGAACCCTTCTGACTTCTCCGTCTCTCCATTTGGTCGCGGTGCAGTACCCCCCCCCCCGGCCACTAGTTAGCGATCTTTTTCTGAATGGTTTATCCGACTTTTTCCGGTCACAGTAAATCAAAGAAATAAGGACAACTATTGTGCAAAAAACAAAAACAAAAAAAATCCCACATAAACGAAGAAAAAAGCCCTGGAAGTTCACTACTGCTTCAAACCCGAAACCGGAAATGCTTCGCTTTCAAACGAACCAATCACAGTCCTCTCGGTCTGCGAGTGGACGGCGTCTCCTCGACGCGTAGTTACAATTTTCGGGAGGTGCACGTCACTGACGGCGCATGTGACGGCGTGTCCTCTGCGTCGATCCAAACCACACGCCGTAGACACGGCGTCATTTTGACGCAGAAGCATAACTGAGCCTTAGACTCAGAGTTTGTTGAACCTGCTTTGTGAAACGGACCCCAGGACAGTGCAATAACTTTGTGCAATATTACACAACACTTTTTTTATCCTTATTATTCTCTCTATCCTTTTTATTGTTTTTTTAATTCAAGATCTTTTTAATTGAAGTTTTCTCAATGTAACAAAGGTGCAATGCTGAATGCTAATTACAAAGATTGTGAATAGGCATGGGCATGTTAATCATAGCAAACACCGGTGTACAAAATGTAAAGAATTAAACGGTATGAAAATAAATAAAATAACAACAATAACAAAAACAACCTACAGACCAAACTAATCCCTCCCCCGTCACTGCCAGAATACTAATCAGGTCATTCTAACATTAGGAACCTGCACTGGGAGTAAGTAATAGATATGTAGTATAGTTCACAGGGTCTGGAATGCTTCTGGAAAAGGTCCCCACACTTTCTGGAACTTATTTGATTGCTGAAGCGAGTATCTAATTTTCTCCAGTTTTAAGCAGGACATGATGTCTTCCAGCCATTGTGCACGAGTAGGAGGGAAGGGATCCTTCCACCTAAATAGAATTGTTCGTCGAGCCAAAAGGGACGCAAAAGACAAAGTGTGTCTCTGTGCAGTGGTTAACTTCCTTTCTCCCTCTTTGACAGTGGCGTCAATTCAGTCAAAGCTAAGGTATGGCAAGGTTACGAGTCACAGAAGTCTGCTATGTAGCTTATCTGTGTGGTCAAGAAGCCTGATTTAAGGTTCCGCGTTACACCAACGCAGAGCCTACACTGTACCCTACGCTGTAGGCTCTGCGTTGGTGTAACACGGAACCATAAATCAGCTTTTAGAGAGCAGAAAAAGCGTATCTGACAAACGCAATTTAACTCATTTCTGTTCACTTCATTCACTATGTCAGTACAACAATATCAACGTGGACATCCCAGTTTAACTTAGAACAGTTAAAGTCCAAATGCAAAAAGGAGAGAGAGGGAGCAGAAGAGAGAAAGAGAGAGAGAGTAAAAAAACTAAAATATTTCCCTTAAACCGCTTTATAAGAGGGTAGGGTGATTTGATATCTCACCTTAAGCAGTGTGCATTTGTAGGCGTACTTTGAAATAAATTAAACTGTGAACTGTAGGCCTATTAGTCTATATTTGTGTAAAAGTAAAATAAAAAAATACCCCACTTTAATATACCGGTAAATAAAAAATGGAGCTGCAACTTAGCAGCTTTAAAAATAAATATAGAAATATAGAATGAAAAATACTTCTTTTAAAATAAGATGGTATCAACTTAAACTCCAAGATAACTGCCCCTACAAAATAAACTAATAATATGACTAAAAAGGAATTCAGAAATATCATTTATTTATGATCGGGATTTTTTTCAAGGCCAAAGGGAGCCGCTACGATGAGGATGAAGAGCCACAGGTTGGAGACCCCTGACCTAGTGAAATCGATTCATGTTGTTCTGATATAAACTTGTAGTTATTTTATATGTACAGTATTAAATAATAGAATAATCAATACAAATAGACACAGAGTAATTCCATAAATGTATTAAAAAAAACCATATATTTTCCCCTGAAACCAATGTGTGGCGGCTGCCGTACCCGGCCATACCCAATTGACGCCCCTGCTCCATGACCCCAAACAGGGCAGTCAGTGGGTTTGGTTCTAATCTGATTTTCAGCACCAGAGAGAGAGTATGAAAGACTTCCCTCCAGTACTTGTTTAGACATGGGCAGGACCAGTACATGTGGATGAGAGAGGCTTCGAGAGAGGATAACTTTGCTTTGGAAATATGAGCCCTGTGTACCACTTTAAACTGAATAAAGCAGTGACGGTTGAAGGGAGGTTGAATTAACCAACTTGAGTATGGACTCCCAGGTATCCTCCTTTTTATTCTTTTTATGGCACCGCACTTTCTATTTTTTTTTACTTTTATTTTTTATCTTTATTTTTAATGTTCTTATCTTTTTATCTCTATATGGGTGTTTGGCTTTTGGGGTGTTTGATTTGTAAATGACAGTGCTGTGTGTGTGAGATGGAGATGTCAATTTCCCAGAGGGAATTTCCTAAAGGAATTAATAAAGTCGTCTTAATCTGAAAAATCTGAATCTGAATCTACTGCCATACAAGTCCTACAATTTATTTTATTTATTTATTTATTTTTTGTTCCCTTCCCACCCAACATAACAGTCACTTTATACAAGAAAGCTACGTCTAAAAAGGCACCATCATACCATCATCTTGTCATAAGTACATGCAGCTTATTCAGTGTTGAATCCTGCAGAGAGCTTGACAAATCTTCATACTAATTCCGATCAGCAGAGAAGTTCACTAGATGCAGAAGTGCTCCTTAAAGAGCTGAGTCTTTAAACCTGTTGATTTAAGGTCCATACTGACAGTTGACCATCCATCGGGATGTTATTTACTGACAGTGGCAGATTTAAGAGCTCCAGAGAGTCAAGGAAAACACTAAACCTTGACTGAAAAGACAACTTGACTTCAGTAAAAAGTAATTGATTACAGTAACATTCCTGCCTCAACACTGCAAGAAATCAGAAAACTTTCGAAAGATGACTTTTGGGTAATCAGAAGGAGAATCAGGCTGCATGTCTTCTCCTTACGCTTAAACTAACTTAATACGACTTAAAATCCCACTAGAGCCCACTGGACCAGGACTAAAACCATTGGGACTTTACGTAACACTGAGTTCTCTTGTCCTGCTGTAATTATTCAGATGACCATTCACCTATATACATACAGGACTGTCTCAGAAAATTAGAATATTGTGATAAAGTCCTTTATTTTCTGTAATGCAAAAATGTCATACATTCTGGATTCATTACAAATCAACTGAAATATTGCAAGCCTTTTATTATTTTAATATTGCTGATCATGGCTTACAGCTTAAGAAAACTCAAATATCCTATATCAAAAAATTAGAATATTCTGGGAATCTTAATCTTAATCACATGACATTTTTTTTTTAATTGCATTACAGAAAATAAAGAACTTTATCACAATATTCTAATTTTCTGAGACAGTCCTTTATACAAAGATACACCATGTACACAAGTATACACCATAAATACAAATATACAATATATACACAAATATGTGTGTCACGGGAAGATTTCAGGACCCAGGTGCAGTACAACATCAGGTAGAGATTAGAAAAGTCTTTATTGACTGAATGATCATCAGGAAGGTTGTTCAGCTGGAAGCAGGTAACAGTCCTAGAAAGACTGCAGGAACCAACACATTACAGTGCTGACTGGTAGGTAGTGAGTGCTCTGGAATAGGCACACTATTCCTGTGAGTGTTTGGTGATGGTGACAACTCTGTGGAGGGGCTAGACCAGGGGTCGGCAACCCAAAATGTTGAAAGAGCCATATTGGACCAAAAACACAAAAAACAAATATGTTTGGAGCTGCAAAACATGAAAAGTCTTGTATAAGAATTAGAATGAAGGCAACACATGCTGCATGTATCTATATTAGTTATAACTGGGGGAAGATTTGTTTTTTCATTATGCACTTTGAGAAAAAAGTCGAAATGTCGAGAAAGAAGTCGAAATTTCGAGAAAAAAGTCGAAATGTTGAGAAAAAAGTCAAAATTTTGAGAAAAAAATTGAAATGTCGAGTTTAAAAGGAAAGGAAAAAGGAAAAAAAGAAGAAAAAAATGAAAAAAGAAGAAAAAAAGAGAAAAAGGGAAAAAAAGAGAAAAAAGGCATGCAGCTCTAGAGCCGCGGGTTGCCGACCCCTGGCAGCCCCCGAATCTCGTACTCAGAAGGCACGCCGATTTCTCCCAGTGTCCAGCCGCGGTACTGCAACAAAAAATCCCCTGGGGCCCAGAAAGCTTTTTTCCCATAGACCGCAATAGTAAGAGAGAATTCTAAAACTGTTCACAGGAACCTCCAGCTGTAATCACCGGCAATTACTAATCTTTGTATTCTATATTTTTAAGTCATGGACTTTATATCCGTCAAAAATGTTTTATAACGGCCAGAAAAGTCAAAGAAAAGTCTCTTTCTGGGCGTGACGTCACGGCTGACGTCACAGCCGTGTCCGTGCATTCCACTGATGTTTATATTAATATATATTATGTAATTATATTATATTAATACATTAATAATATATGTAATACTATACATGTAATAATATACATTAATTAATATATTATATTAATACATATTATATTAATATTCGCGTCATTGCCCCGGGGCATGATGGGAGGCCCCAGAGCATCATGGGAGGTGACTCAACTGCGCATGCTCTATGGGCCCGTGTACGCGGAAGTAAACCCGGAAGTCAGGAACTTTTTCAGCGTATGCGCTGGCTGAGCAAATTGCATTGAAATGAATGGGCGGCTCCCATCCAGTTCTATTTATACATCCATGACCCCCTGGGCTAACCGGAATCGTGATTGAAGCAGAAGCAGTATCGGAACCTGGCAGACCATCAGCGGGGCAAACAAAGTCCAGAGGGAGCCGGCAGAAGGATTGTCGTGGACTGGCAGAAGGTCGGGACAGAGACAAAAAGACATGATCAAGGACAATCCGGAGCCAAAACCAATACGTCAATCTGACGCTGAGTGCTGGTGTGGTAGTGATGAGGAGGTGTGGCAGGGAGGTGAGTAAACTCACTCCCCATAGCAACAGGGCAGAGTGTGACAGGACTAGTGTATCTGTGCTTGTCCTCTGATGGTGGAATTGTATCTGTGCTGGTCCTTTAATGGCACTTTTCCACTAGTACCGACTCGGCTTGCCTCCACTCGGTTTGGCACTTTCCCACCAGGGGTCTAACGTGCCGAGTAGATACTTTTCTGTAACTATTCTGCCGAGGTTCTAAGCGGCTGAGTCGGCTGTATCTGACATCATCACACTACAGACCACCGATTGGTCGGGGGGTTGGAGTCAGACGTCTGAGTCAGGATGTGACATCAGAGAAAGAGCGATTCTGACGGCGGATTCTTGTTCATTTTATTCAACCAGCAATGGCAGCGCAAAAGTCTGTTTCATGATCCAACTCTGAGGTGCAGATGTTCATAGACCTGGTGCTGAGGAGAGAATTAAAAAGGGATCTAGACGGGAGATAAGGAACGACCAGATCTACCAGGAGCTCTGTCTCTTCATAGCTGCTCGCGGCTCCCAATGGACTTTTCAGCAGCGCAGAGACAAACAAATTAAAAACGGTTGCCGATTGAAGTTTCTCCTAAGCCGCGTTTATACTTGCAGTTCAGAACGCGTACGCGAGACGCAGGATACGCGTGACGTCACGTCTCGCGTATCCTGCGTATCCTGCGTACATTTGACGCGTCGACGTGCACGTTCTCAAAAAGACACTGAACGCGTACGCGACCTGCAGTTCTCGCTCTGGCCGCTAGTATCGCTGTTCCCGGTCTGATCCCGGCTGGCACTGCTGCTCTCCCCTGGAGAAAGTTCCCCGTGCATATATTTATGCAATATTTAACTTCCCCCCAGGGTTTCCGTTGTCCGGTAAAATATGCCGAAGTCCGGTATTTTATAATCTCTCCGGTCAAAATACTCACTGGTGCTGCGGGACTAGAGTCCCCGGGAGTACCGCGGATGCCGAGCCCCGGCCGCCGAGCCCCGGCCGCCGAGCCCCGGCCGCCGAGCCCCGGCCGCCGAGCCTCGGCCGCCGGGGGTCGGCCGACCCCCGGCGGACCCCCGGCAGAGCCCCGGCGGCCGAGCCCCGGCGGAGGTACGCGCCGAGCCTCGGTGCCTCCCGGAGCCGGGAGGAAGCGGTGCCGGGAGCCAGGAGTCAATTGACGGGACTTATTTTATTTTAAATACTCTGTTTTTCAATAAAAATACTATTGAATGACTTGCAAATGAATGAATGAATGACTTGGAATCATATTAGGAACAATACATTTTTTTACCATGTTAATCTTTCTTATATATTGACATCTACTTCTCCATATGAACCTAAAATTAACTGGATTTATTGTTTGGTCATTCTTGTTGAGATGGGTAAGGAGAATGCTGGATAAATTAGTCTGGAAAGACTATCCACTTTTGATAATAAGCAATAATAATAAGATAAGATAAAATAGTCCTTTATTACTCCCTCAACGGGGAAACTCACGTAGCAGCAACACACACACACATACAGGGAAGGGGGTAAAACAGTAATATAAATAAGTAATACAAATTAATAAAGAGTAATAATAATAATAATGCTGTGGTTTTATATAGCTCCTTCAAGGCTCCCAGAGCTTTACAGAGATCATTATTCATTCACACACATCCTCCCGGTAGCTCCGTTTGTAGCCGCAGCTGCCCTGCAGACTGACGGAAGCGTGGCTGCCATATCGCGCCAAACGGCCCCTCTGACCACCACCAAACATTCATACACATTCACACACATTCACACGATGTTATAATCTCCTACATCATCCAATATTGTCCTGTAAAAGTGTTTGTTTTTCTAATCGGCTACCGCTGCTGCTGCTACTACTTCTGCTACTTAATATAAGTAGCTTTTCCAACTGTTGCTCTGCTTACTGCCCCCTATCGGTCACCATCGGTATGACAGGCTCTACTCGGGTGGTACGCGAGGTCAGCGCGAGGTACGCAGTGGAGCATGAACAGACACGTTTGCAGGGTACGCAGGATACGCAGCCACCTGCGTAGAGTATATTCCTGCCTTTACCCTCATTTTTTAACTTGATATGGAACACAAGCCACAGACCCAGCAGCACATCTATCATCTCCTCCAGGTTCTACATCTTTAGTGTTGTTGTCTTCTCCGTTTAGATCACACAATCAAATACGTCACAGCAGCTTCTCCAACCTCCTACTTCTGCTCCAGGTGCTGAATTGTTATGGAAAAGAAACCAGGACGAGTTGAGTCGAGCCGAGTAGGTGCTAGTGGAAAAGTGCCATTATGGTGGACTCGTATCTGTGCTTGTACTCTAATGGTGGACTTGTATCTGTGCTTAATAGTGTCTAGCTGTTTTAGTTACTCTTGATCAGTGATCAGCAGACCTCATCAGACAGCTGTGTAGGGCTGAGAGATCGTAAGTTTCTGTGGTAGGAAACATCTTTGGAGTCGGGTGTTCAGAAAGAGACGTGGCATCTATTGCCAATGGGAAGATGTTTTGGGCAAAGCCCGGTCTGATTAGAAGAGACGGCATTCATCCCACCCGGGATGCTGCAGCTCTTACTTAGTACTCACTAAAAATTGGGTGGATATTATTAGACACTCCCCCTGACAATCCAGGGTGCAGGCCAGGATGCAGAGCTGCAGTCTTACACACTTCTCTGCTGCTTCTCCAGGACCAACGCCTGCCAATAAACTATAGGAATGCATTATGTAATTGGCGACCCTAACAAGATGCCAAGCAGTCCTACACAAATCCTCACTTTCCCAGTCGGTTTGATCACTGGTACCAACCCATTCTGTGGGCTCCGTCACACGCTCTATTATGCCATTCTTCTCCATCCGCCTTAACTCCTCAAAATTGGCAAAATTGGACTGGGTATGTGGCGGGGTGCTGCAACACAGTATGGCTCGGCGTTTTCTTTAAGGACTATTTTCACAGGATCACCCTTAAGCAGTCCTAACTCTCCATACACACCCACTTCTCCCACATGCTGTATTAAGCCCAGGTAAGTTGCAACTGATCTGCTCAGCAAATTGTCGCATGAAGACTATCTACTACTACTAACTACTAACTATCACTCTGAAGTAGCGGCCTTAGTTTTACTTCCTTTAGATAACTGAATAGTGGCCAAAAACTGTCCTTTATGGTCAGTGGCGTCAAGTCAGTCAAAGCTAAGGTATGGCAAGGTTACAAGTCACAGAACTGAACTATAGTATCAATTAACGTGCCCGGCAAATACTCATCACAGAAGTCTGCTATGTAGATTATCTGGGTGCTCAAGAAAAATTTAACTTTTTCAAATGCAGTCTCACTCACATTCTGCTAACGTAACTATGAAAACTACACTTTATCAACGTGTTGATCAATTCAGGCAATGGGCCTTTACGCAATACACATCCGTTTTCGGCACCACGGACAGCAAGCGGCAGAGTTAGAGAGCAGAAATCTCGTATCTCGTATTTGACAAACGCAATTTAACTCATTCTGTTCACTTCATTCACTATGTCAGTGGAACAGTATCATGTGGATATCCCAGTTTCACTCAAAACAGTTAAAGTCCAAATGCAAAAAGGAGAGGGAGGGAGCAGAAGAGAGAAAGAGAGAGAGAGTAAAAAAAGTCAAAAATTTCCCTTAAACAGATGTATAAGAGAGTAGGGTGATTTGATATCTTACCTTAAGATGAACTTGCATAATTAATCCGTCAGTGACTAACAGCCTCGTTAATAGCCTGACTCCCGCTTTCCCTACCTGCTCCTCTATGGAGCCAAATCAAGGCCAAAAGTTTTGCTAATTTGAAACTTTTTTACAGTTTCAATTTTATTTTTTTCAGTATCAGATCTTTTTTTCAGTTTCAAATCTTTTTATTTCAGTTTCAAATCTTTTTTTCAGTTTCAAATCTTGTTTTTTCAGTTTCACGTCTTTTTTTTCAGTTTCACATCTTTTTTTTCAGTTTCACTTCTTTTTTTTCAGTTTCAAATTTTTTTTTCAGGTTCAGACTTTTGGCCCCGATCTGGCGTGGGGGGCGTGGCATCAACTGAGAGGGGCGTGGCATCATGAGTGACAGCAGAACAGAGAAGGCGGGGGACGTTCCTCAGTCATGTTGCCTTCAGGAATCGTAGGTTGCAGAAGTTATCGTAGAAGTATGATTCGACACTGTATATACACCATATTAACGTGATTGGCAGTGGAAAAAACTGATACTAGCGACACATTTCTGTTTAAAAAGCTGTTTTAGACCGTACTTGGCACCAATCGCAGTATAAAAGCAATAAAAAAAAAAATTTGAAACTGAAAAAAAGATTTGAAATTGAAATAAAAAGATTTGAAACTGAAATAAAAAGATTTGAAACTGAAAAAAAGATCTGATACTGAAAAAAATAAAATTGAAACTGTAAAAAAGAATTTTCAGGTTCAAATTTTATTTTCAAATTAGCAAAACTTTTGGCCTTGATTTGGCTCCATACTCCTCCTCCCTCCGCTGCTGGGGCAACATTGGACCCATCACTTCCCTTCTTTTTAAAAAAAAAAATTGCGTGATACATGGGAGGAAATTTTACTCTTACCCTCAAAAATCTCAATATGCAACAGACTCAGAGAAATGCAGTATAATATTCTACAGAATGTCTATATATCTCCTTATATATATATATAGTAAATATACAGCAGGGGCCTCTCCAAACTGTCAAAAATGTAAAACTAGATTAGGAACAAGATTGCACTGTCTTTGGGAATGTGAGAAGATTCAAAGTTTCTGGCGAACTGTATGTGTCGAGGTTAGCGGGATAATACAACAACAATTACAGCCAAACCCACTAATATGTCTACTGGGAAGTGTCCCTAAATCACTATCACGGCATAAAAACACTTTACAGTTCTTGCTTATGTTGGGCCGAAAGGCTATTATGACTAAGTGGGTGGGAGAAGAACCTCCCTCAACACAGTTATGGAAGTCGTTGATAGCCGACTATATTTCTCTGGAAAGAGGGAGATTTGGAATAAGTGGTCAGAGATGCCTTTTTGGAGCAACATTTGGGAAAGTGTTGGAGTACCTGGGAACTGCCTGAAATATTGGACTCACTGAGGACCTTGGGAATCGTTACTTTGTACGTATTCTGGATCTGCTACATATTTCAAATTATTTGTATATACTGCACTGGACATGTATAATTTTGAAAATGTATAATAAAAAGAATGTTAAAAAAAAGAATTGCGTGGTCGTCTGCTTCCTTTTCATTTTTGTAAGTTAGTAACACTGCAGAGCGTGCTAAAAACGAGATTGATAGTGACCACTGTCGTCAGGGACGCTGGGACATCACATTTCAAGATATGAGGGGGTACAAGTGTTGGGAAAGATAATACCTAGTGAAATCCATCATGTTGTTCTGATTTGCATTTGTAGTTATTTTGTAGTTAGTAAATATCAGAATAATCAATACAAATAGACACAGAGCAATTCCATAAATGTATTTAAAAAACAAACATGTACATTTTCCCCTGAGGCCGAGGTGTGGCGGCTGCCGTACCTTGCCATACCCAATTGACGCCCCTGTTTATGGTCAACTTTTCTTCCTGGACTGTAGATTTTTGACGTCACAGTTCTCAGCATTGGTTTATCACGGAGGCGGCTGAATGTTGCTTCATTTACTATTGTGGTGTCTGCACCTGAATCTATTTAAGTGTTGACTGCAGTCCTGCATACAGGTATCTCCAGTGTAGTATGCCATGGTGGCTCTGTATTGGTGATGACTTCATCCACTGTTGCTCCGCTCTTATTAGCAGTCTCATCTATGGCCCCTGTGACTTTGCCCTTCCACTGACTTCTGTAAGGCTTTGTCTTCACTTCATCAGCTTGTTCCGCTGCACCCGTCTCACTGTTCTGGAATTTTTCTAACTCCGAATGCCTGGCCATATCTCCGGCTTTCTTTAATGTGAGATCGCTGGTCATCTGTAGTTTGAGTGAGAGATCTTTGTCTTTGATCCCTATGACAAGCCTGTGATGTATCTCTTTCTCCTTCTCTCTAAAGTATCAGTGAGCAGCAAGCTCATACAGATGCCTCATGTACAGTTCAACAGTCTCACTTTCCCCCTGGATCAGCTAGTGGAAATGTGCTCGCTTGAAACATTTACATTTCGCTTCGGCACAAAGTGCGCATCAAACCATCCCAACACATCGTTATAATCAGTACTCGAGTTGTAAAAAAGAAATCAGGGGGATGGTGGATTTTATCATATGGGGACAGATAATTTGTGCTGATTACAAATAAAATATTATTACAAATAATAGCACTGACCAAAACAGCTGCAGAAATACTGCAGGAATGACATAGCAGCAGTTAAATGCAGCCTTCTGTAAGCTTTAAATATCCACTGGGCTTACATCAAATACATCAAAACACAACAATAAAAAACACTTTTCTGAACTTATCAATATGACTCTGTCCTTCACAGGATAAGTAAAATGGATCACTGCAAAAACTCACAATCTTAACAAGAATATTTGTCTTATTTCTAGTTAAAATGTCTAATTTTAGTAAAAAAAATCTCATTACACTTAAAACAAGACTCATCACTGGAAAAAACAACAATTTTCACCTGTTTCCAGTAGATTTTCACTTGAAATAAGTAGAAAAATTTGCCAGTGGAACAAGATTTTTTTGTTTGTAATAAGAAGATAAATCTTGTCCCCGTGGCAGATTTTCCTACTTATTTCAAGTGAAAATTTACTTGAAAGTTATTTTTCTGGTGTTATTTTTCTGGTGATGACTCTAAATGTTGAAATAGCAGTAAAACCACATTCATTGATGAAATGACATAAGGGATGGAAAGGGGGATGGTAGTTTTACAGGGGGGATGATTTGGACCGTTTTTATTTCAGGGGGCATGCCATCCCCCCTCATCCCCCCTCATCCCCCCTCAACTCCAGTACTGGTTATAATCCTCAGCTTCTTCTTCCTCCAAGCCAAAGGATTTATACACTTGTTCCACGTTCCGGGCCCATAGCATATATCAAAGCACACACTTGGACGTCGCTGGCTCTTTACTGAGCTTTGTTGCGACCCGGTACCTCGAGAAGCGCTGTTTCCAGTCCGGCCAGTCCCCCGGTTTAACAAAGTTGAACTGCTCCAAGGCCGAAAACTTTGGCATCTCCAATAGGTATTAATTGCTCTACGGTTTGTGGCCACTTCTTACACCATGTGATGTGTTTAGTTTGGTTTTAAACGGTTTGAACGGACCAGAGAGACGAGCGTATTCTTTCTAGTTTACATGTGACCTTCTTTACCCACACACATCCTTTACCCACGACCCTGTTTACCCCCAACCCTCCTGTTTACCCACAACCCTCCTGTTTACCCACAACCCTCTTTACTAGGGATGCCCCGATACCGATACTGCTCTCATATACTCGTACTCGCAAAAATTATCCGATACCACGCACCGATACCACTTCATTGTTGTTGTAGTTACTGATTAGTGACTCTAGGGGGAGATGTTGAGCGTGGTGATGAGAAAAGAGTGATGCAGCATGATTAGAATGTTTCAGAACACAAATAACTGTGAAGTGTATATGGGGCAGGCATCTGCAGTTCCAGTCCTTGAGGACCACTGTCCTGCAGGTTTTAGATGTGTTACTGCATCAACTCACTGATTCAAATCAACAGTTATCAAGGTCTTCTCAAGTTTGTTAATGACTCAATCATTTGTATCAGTTGTGTTGCAGCATGAAGCATCTAAAACATGCAGCACTGCAGCCTTGGGGGACCGGAACTGAAGACCCCTGATATAGGGGTAAAAGGAAGCCCAAAGAAGAACACTTTAACATGCAGGCTGGTGGGATCTGATGATCATAAACATATCCCAACTGCACTTCACTGCAGTGACCACCAGATGTCCTACTCGAGCTCTGTGTCGAGTGATGAAGCATGTTTTGAAACAAGGGGTCAAAGCTTAAACAAGGCCCTGATATGACAGTCAGGCATTTAGAGACTTTTTTTAACACACAAAAAAAAACCAAAGCTGTCCACTCTGGAACCCAGGAGTCATTAAAAACAAATCCACTAGAGCAGGGCTGGCGCAGCTGGTAGTGCAGCTGGTAGTGCAGCCCTCTCACAGCTAGAAGGTCCTGGGTTCAATCCCCTCCGGGGCGCTGTGGGTGCTGAACAGAGGTGTCAAAAGTATTCACATTCATTACTCAGGTAGAAGTATAGATACTATAACTTAAAAGTACTCCTGTTGAAGTATCAACTCAAGTTTTTTACTCAAGTAAAAGTATAAAAGTACTGGTTTCAAAACTACTTAAAGTATAAAAGTAAAAGTAATGTAAGGGGGAAAAAAGCCATTAAGGACAAAAGCCATTGAAAATGAATGTATCTTAGTATAATGCAAATATATTAAAGAACCATATATGTGTACTATTGAGCATTAACATGTGTTTCAGAGAGCAGGAGATATGATAACTAGTTGCCTATAAGTATTGTAATGGTGCAAAAAGTCAAACTTCCGAGGCATGTTATCATTTATCCTAACCTTTATTGGAATGTACATCCAAGTTTAGTTGCAGGAATCTGAGGGAACGGATGTAAGAACAAAACTGGACAAGAACATCTGAAACAACCACAACCAAATTCACTCTATCCGGATGGAGCAATTTAACTGGATAGTTTTTATTTAAAGGCTGAAATGAAATAGAGTAACGAGGCTGCTTTTAAAATGTAAGGAGTAAAAAGTACAGATAATTGCGTGAAAATGTAAGGAGGAAAGGTAAAAAGTCGTCTGAAAAACAATTACTCCAGTGAAGTATAGATAACCAAAATTTCTACTTAAGTAAGGTAACAAAGTATTTGTACTTCGTTACTTGACACCTCTGGCGCTGAAGTGCGTGTTAAGTTTCCCCATGACTTCAGCACCCACACCCTGGGTGGGGTTGGCGAAAGGGCCTTTCTGTGTCGAGTTTGCATGTTCTCCCCGTGTTCCCTTGGTAGCTAATATGAGCTACCACTAACTAAATTGTTTAATGATATGTCTGAATACAGACACCGGAAACATGCCGGTCTTAGTTTTACTTGGTCTCAGTGCTGTATTTGATCCAATTGACCACAATATTTTACTCAAACCACTGCAGAACTGGAGGGGTCTTTCTGGAACTGTTCTAAACTGGTCCAAAACATACGTAGAGAACAGGAAGTACTTTCAATAGGTAACTTTACATCTGACCTGACAAGAATCACATCTGGATTTCCACAAGGTTCCATCCAGGGACCTCTTTGGTTCAACTTCTACATGCTCCCACTGACAGATTATAATGAACAAAAACTACTATAACTATGCAGATATTACAATGTCACCAGGAGACCGAAGCCCTTTACAGGCTCTTAGTAAATGCATTGAGATGAGTGGATGTGCCACTACTTTCTCCAGCTAAACAAAACTGCCTGAGATAATTGTCTCTGGAACTAAAGAGAAACAGTTACAACAGGTCACCATAAAGCTTTAATCTATACACCTAAAAACCACCAACCAGACCTACATTTGGAAAACGACATGAAAATAAGCCTACTATCACCTTAATATATCAAGATTAAAAGAGCTTATGTCTTAGCAGGACCTGGAGACACTTGTCCATGCATTCCATCTTTAGTAGCTTGTTTATTGTAACAGCATCATCCTAGTCCACCTTAAGTCAGAGAACTGCAGCTTATTCAGAACTCTGCTGCCCCAGTCCTCACTAACAAGAAAGTTGACCACATCAGTCCAGCTCTGAGGTCTGTACACTGGCTGCTTGACCAGAGGAAGAAACGGCAGAATGCTGTGCTATGAGGGAGCAGTCCATTTCACATATCTACAGTTTACACCTGGTGTTGGCTAAAACTGCAAGGATTTTGGGTGAATTCCATGCACCTTTTGAACACAAGGCCCCAGGCCTGGGAAAGTCAGTTTTGAGGGTGGACAATATCTTCCCTGCATTCACCACCAGCGATTTGGTCCAGACCTTGCCAGGGAAACGTGCTGGAAACGTGTTGGATAGTCCCACCTGTTTGCATTCAGCCTTTAAGTCACATGGGCTTTGTCACCTCCAACATCTGTTCACAGTGCACAGAGAACACCCCTGATAATTATATGCATGCAGGGGGCGCTGGGTGGGGGCGTGGGGCCCTGGCCCTGGCAGGTGGGGGCCTTGGGGGTCTATGGGGGGGTTACCATGGCGGTGGGGGGGGTAGCTGGGGGGGGCTCGGGCGGGGGATTGTGGCTAGGGCGTCTCTGGTTTTCCTGGGGGGGGGGCTTGGCTGTGGGCGTGGGGGTCCCGCTCGAAGGGCCCGGCCCTGCCTGGGTGGGGGGTGGCTGTCTGCGCTGGGGGGGCATTGCTGCCTTGGTCCTCCGTCGCCTTGGATGGCCGGTGGGGGAACGTGGGCGTCCTTCCAGGGCCGGCTCCGCTGGTCCTGCCTCCTGGCTTCGCCCTCCGCTCCCCCTCCTTCCCCCCCTACACGATTCATACGCACATAGGCGAAGGGGCGGGGGGTCCGGGGCGTGGGGGGCATTGTCCCGCGTGGCCCGGCACTCCCCGCCTCACGGTTTTAACAACACTGTAGACACTGCACATTCAACATTTAATAAATACATTTAACAAGGATACTTAGTTCTGGAGGGGGGGGATCATTGTCAGTATGATACTCTGACCTCCCCCTCCCTGTTTTTATTGCATTAATCAGATGCACTCAACACCAGGGGCGGGAGAGGGGCCCACATCACCCGCATTCCCTCGCCGGCCTGGGATAGGTGGGTCGCGATGCTGACCCAGAACCCCCAGCAGTGTTGGTGCTGTAAGATGCTGGCCCAGAACCCCTAGCAGGGTTGGTGCTGTAAGATGCTGGCCCAGAACCCCACAGCGTCCCCGGCAGTAATTGAACCCAGGACCTTCTTGTGAGACAGATGCACTACCAGCTGCGCCACCTTGCCCCACAATCACATTTACAATCACCTACACATTCACGCCCACATTTACACACACACACATACACATTTACACCCACACCCACATACACACATGTACAGTGCACCCTGAGAACACCCAACCCCCCACAGTCCCACCATGCTGCGCTCCGTCCCCAAAACCACCCAAGTCCAGTCTCCCCCACCAGCATCCACCCAGCACCCCAAAATGACAGTGTTAGAGCAGAACCAGGAGGTCCCCGACCTGGTTGGCAGGCACAAAACACCAGACCAACACAAGCACCGAGACCCGACAGCCATACCCAAGCGAAAACCCAGGCACCACCCACCACTCCAGCCCCCGAGACCTCTCCACCACACAACGGAAGCACCCCTGCAACCCTGCATATGCATACCCCCGCCAGGCAGTGCAGACATCCCAGCAGCGATGAAGAGCGATGGGAGGCACCAGAGCCAAACCCAGAGCATTGCCACCAAGGGCCTGAACACCCATGCCAGCATGGTGCCCCACGCCAACCCCCCAAAGTCCACAAGGATCCCCAGACCCCGCCACCATGCAGCACCAAATTTGGACCACTGAGGGAACCCAAACCACCATGGAACTAGACCACCATACAGAGGGACCTTGTAAAGCGAAGGAGATCCAACGTGACTCCACAAACACACCCCTAAAAATAAAAATATATAGTCATACTCTTGTGTACAATCCTATTTACTCTCTCCATGGTTGTTCAAACACTCCTAGTTCTGATGTTCAGGCTTCCCCTGTAATCATAACCCCCTCTCTATCATAAAGTTTCTGTATGTTATCCGGTAGTTGTTTCTGGCTTTATACATCAGCTGAGCTGTTTGAAGTTGTACCAGATCTAGGAGTTTGTGGATAAGAGTTTATCAGTGGTCTTGGAAACCTGCCTTATGAACCATTGCCAGTGGTGGGAATTCTTAACCAAGTCCGAAATGATGCAGTATATAAATCAGATTCCCCATATGTGCTATAACTTGTTTACTCATGACCAAAAATAAAGCACCTGCAAACTAGTGTTGCTGTTCAGCAACATTTGCTTTTAGGATCCAAATGTCATGTGCATTGTGTAGCACCAGAAAGAATCTTCAAGACTGAGCAACTTGAGGGGGATTGGAAGTGGATTGATGAAATACAGCATCCCTGGACCTCCTGTGGATGCAGCAGCTCTACTGAATATTTGTTGCCGTCGTGCAATATTCCAATCCTGGTTGAGTCACCCACATGTAATTACATGTCCCGGGATGCTATAGCCAGGTTGATCTCCTAGCATCAGCCAGGGTTGAGTGTTGTGGTCATGGAGGAGCAGTCAGTGTCACATGCAATACAGAACAATTGATCATTTGGTATTGGCTAAAAGCCTGGGCAAGTTAGGTCTGAGGATTGCCAATAACTGCTAGTTCCAACACCATAGTCATTGGACCCGGGCATGAGGACCTTGCAAGGTCTGCTAAGCAGGGTAATGTGCAGGACTGCCTGTCAACTTGAGGTATTCCACATGGAGAAGCTCCACCATCTCACTGGTGACAAAGGCAAGAAAATTACAAAGTTCCCACAAGACAGTTTAAATTCCTTAAAAAGCCATTTATTTAGTCAGCTGGAAGCCGCAGCGCCTCTGGAACATGAGGACCTGCAAGACAAGATCAGTCAGCCATTATAAGCACCAAAGTTTACATAGTAGGAAGGCAGCCTCACCAGACCCATGTTCAGAATCCACCCTTGCTCTGTTGAGATGTCTTGCCAGGGTATGGGAAGACTGGCTCCTGGGGGTGAAGTGGTTCTGTTCGGGTGTAGCTGGACTGGCTGAACAGGAAGCGGTTCTTGTTGTAGCGGGACCGAGACTTGTAAGCGTACACTTGATCCTCGTCACTTACAGGCGTGAAGACCGGCTCCTCCCCATCAGATGAGGTCCAGCTCTCCTCTGCAACCTGCTGTTGGCTGCCCGGCACACCAGACTGGCTCTTCTGGCCACCATGTTGTCCATAACCAGAGGAGCCTGCACCCCCAGCAGTGTTGGTGCTGTAAGCTGCTGGCCCAGAACCCCCCGCAGTGTTGGTGCTGTAAGATGCTGGCCCAGAACCCCTAGCAGTGTTGGTGCTGTAAGATCCTGGTCCAGAACCCCTAGCAGTACTGGTACTGTAAGATGCTGGCCCAGAAACCCTAGCAGTGTTGGTGCTGTAAGATGCTGGCCCAGAACCCCTAGCAGTGTTGGTGCTGTAAAGTGCTGGCCTAGAACCAAAGGAACCTGCACCCCCAGCAGTGTTGGTGCTGTAAGACGCTGGCCCAGAAGCAGAAGGGCTAGCAGCTCCAGCGATGTTTGTACCACTGCTGTAGTGAGAGCCTGGTGACCAGTAAGTGCCAGAACCACTTGCTTGTCCTCTGGGTTTCTCAGGAGTTGGCTTGGCTGGATCTTGGTTTGAAGTCAAGTACATCCATGTGGGGTCACTACCTGAGGAGATTTCAGGAGTTGCAGTTACACTGCAAGTTCACATGCAACTGCTGTTGGGGATTTCAAGGCAGCTTACCTCCTTGAGGAGCACAGGTGATGCTTCCAATCAGGAGGAAAGAAGTCCACAACACCCTGTATACAGAGCAGGTATGATTAAAGTTCAGAACACATGCACTCAAAATGTGTAAGGCTGCCACTTCTTTCCAATATGAAGTCACTACAGGCACAAATAAAACTTTTCATCCCAGCCACCCTTTTAAAGAACAGGAAACCTAGAAGAGCGACACCAGCTTTCTTAAACCCGATAGCATTTTACTCACCTCATTATGAGACAAATAAACAGACACCTTCACTGCTAGCCTAGTTGCAGCCCTTACAAATTGAGGGTAATGCAAGGTTCAGATCACAGGGACAATGATTTGATCCTCGAAGAGCTGCTTTTATATGATGTTCAGTGCAAAAGGAAGTGATTGCTCAGTGGTAACAGCTGCTACTGATTACTACAAAGCTGCAGTTGAGTTCAAACAGTGGACTTGCACAACTTGTTTTTGATCTCATGGCCCTTTGTTTGGTCCACTCAGATCTCTATTAAGTCATATCATCTTTCAGCCACAACAGTTTGCTTATTTTAAATTTTTATCACCTTTATAATATTGTCAGTGATTATATGTTTGTGCAGTGCCTAATGATGTGGGTCTGGGGTCATTTGTAGAAAAGCTTGAAAGCTGTGATGGGTCTTGAGACTTTGTGGTCAGGCTCAGTTACTTAGTTCACCAGTGCAGGAAATCAGCACAGTTTGTTGGATGATTTGCTATGCAACATTAGGTGTGTGGCTTTATTTAGTTTCAATAAATGTGCCCAGATATGACCCAATGGGTTGTGTAGTAAGTAAAAGCCTGACCTGAACAAAGTCTGCAACACTTTCTTTTAACAAAAACATATGTATATATATATATATATATATATATATATATATATATATATATATATATATATATATATATATATATATATATATATATATATATATATATATAAGCTGGCTCTATGATATATGTTTCCCAACCACCATCTCTAATTGGTTACCCATCACCAGTTTTTCAGTCTGGATTTGGAAGTCCCACAGTCAACAATTCATGACCACACGGGAAGGACACAACAGTCCCCACATCACCTAATATGTTACACGAGTCAGGTCGGACAGGTTGGACATCTCTCAGTCGCCATGACGACCATATGGGAAGACCACTCGAAATAAAATCCAGATCCTTAAAATATCCCATAACTGGGTCTGAACAGACAAACATTAAAACACAATCTGCAGCAAATAACCAGTTCCCTAAAATTGTCTATTTGAAATAAAATTAACAGGTCACTGAAAGGTTGGTTGGTACGAACTTATGTGACTCAGCAATATATGAATAAAGTTGTTATTGAATGTTTATGCCACTTTCAGAGTCTTATATCGCGTCGGCTGCAGGAGCAGCAGGACTCCTGAAAGGGTTTCTCCGGTGATGGAGGCCGGGACCTTGGGGGTGGGGGGACCGGGGCCGGGACCGCAGGCCAGCACGCAGCTTCCGAAGCTCCGGCCTGCAAACATGCACAAAACAGAAAAAAGGGGGGCCAGCACAAGAAACTACAGGAGAGATGGACAAAAATGATGGCTATGAGATACTTATAATAAATAAAAATGGAAATGGAGAAGTGAGGAAGGGAAGAGGAGAGGAGAAGAAGGGTGAGAGGCACCGCCCAGTGGATCATGTCGGTGCCCCCTGCAGCATAAGCCTATAGCAGCATATCTACCACCAAGCTATATTTGAGACTAACTATTATAGTCTTGTTCTATAGCTGCAACTATAGTGCTTCGAGGGGCTAGTTAGGAAGCACGTCAGGTCTGCCCTCCTCCCTGCCCTGGACCCTTTCCATTTTACATATCGATCAATCTCTGCTGCCCTTCACTCAGCCCTCACCCATCTGGAGACTAAAAACTCTGTTAGAATGCTGTTCATCAACTTCAGCTCAGCATTCAACACAATCACTCCCCAGCAGCTCATTCATAAACTGGACCAACTAGGGCTCAACACCTGTGCAACTGGGTGTTGGACATCCTGACGGAGAGGCCACAGGCAGTTCGGGTTGGCAGCAACAACTCCATCAACATCACTCTGAACACAGGTTCCCCCAATTATGTGTGTTGTCTCCTTCTCTTCACTCTACTGACCCACGACTGCAAAACATAATTCAGCTCCAAACTCTTCACAGTCTCTAAAGTGTCAGTACCAACTGTCTCAGCACCTGGAGTCTGTAGTAGGATACTACAGACGGCGTGTAAACGACTTACAGGGACCTGAAGCTGGCTCTATGAGACCATCTTGTAACATTTTCGAAACCTCTTCTTCAATCATCCACTTCTTCGCAGAAGTGTGGTAGAGTGGGAGTGTCATATATAGCCGAACTAACATTGTCACAGTAATGTTGAATGTTTTGAGTGGCAGTTAACTGTGTTTTTGCCTGGATTAGGGAGGCGCTCTTCTTATGCCGGTTTGCTAGATGTGTGCTTGTCAATAAATAAATATTACGCACTGCTGCACCTTAAAATGTTAAAATGTTTATACTGTAGATAGTAATACCACATTTGTTTATTGTTTATTTGTTTATTGTTTATTTTTTTTACTACCAAAGAGCGAAATAACCGAATCAAATTCCTTGTTGGACAATGTTCGAACCTGGCCAATAAAGCTGATTCTGATTCTGATTCTGATTCTGATTAAGCCGACACTTGATAATTTTACAGGGAGGTTGATGGGTTTTGCATCATCTCTGGCTATGACAGGCTCAGCCAACAATGTGCGGCCAAGATGGCCATTAATCATGTTGCTAAAGCTTTCTTGGCCCTGGCTGGGGTGGCTGGGCCTTCTTGTAGCATCACAGTGTCACTGACCGAATATGTTGCATTCAATTCAATTACAATTCAATTTTATATATAGCATTTATTACAAAAGAAGTTGTTTCTTTGGATAGCAACTAGCTATCCAAAGACCCAGAGCATGACCCCCGAGGAATTATTACATAAACATAAACAATGGCAGGTAAAAACTCCCTTACTGGAAATTCAACCTTAAGCCAAACAGTGCCAAGGAAAAACTATCCTTTAGGATGGAAGAAACCTTGAGCAGGAATTGGATCTACTGGAGGCCAGCTGGGCAGAGCAGGAAAAGAGGGAACAGAGAATGAAGAACAGAGAAAGGAGACATACAGACACAAGGGCTAACTGGTGCACAACAGGGATGCCTATATAAGCAGATGTAGACGGCAGACACTCTATTGGTCAGAGGGCGGGACTGCAGGTCAGAATGTCAGCAGGCATCTACAAGACATCCATACAGACAGATGGCAGCAAGCAGTGGAATGATCAGAGGATGGGACTGCAGGGCAGCATGCAGCTCCTGAAGCTCTGGCCTGTAAAAAAGGAACAGAAGACAAAAGGAGGGGGCCGACCTGCACAATAAACTTCAAGAACAATGGAGAACAATTATTGAAAATACTTATAATCAATAACTGAGAAAGGAAAGAGATGGGCACCGCTCAGTGGATTAGGTTTTATCCCTTTGCAGCGTAGGCCTATAGCAGCATATCTACAACGAAGCAATCTGCAAGACGAACTGTTTGATTCTGAGTTTTACGGGGAGGCAATGGAGTAAGGTTAACACTGGAGAGACGTGGTGTCGCTTGCTGATTCCGGTCAGCACTCGCGCTACTGGCTTTTGGATCAGCTGGAGCCTATTCAGCAAATTACTTGGACATCCTGCTAATAACACATTACAGTAATCGAGTCTAGAAGATACGAACGCGTGAACTGATTTTTCTGCATCACTCTGGGATCAAATCCTGCAAATCTTGATCAAAATAACACCAAGGTTTCTCACAGTAGCACTGGAGGCCATCACATCATCTAATCCGTTCCAGAAATAATAACGTTTGTTTTATCGGAATTTTAGAAGAAAAAATGAATGGATATCCAGTCCTTCATGTCCCTAAGACAAGCCTGAAGTTTAGCTGACGATTATGTTTCATCGGTCTTCATAGACAAATAGAGCTGCGTATCATCAGCATAACAATGAAAGTGTATGCCGTGATTCTGGATTATACTTCCCAAGGGCTGCATGTATAAACTGAACAAGATTGGCCCTAGCACTGAACCCTGCGGAACACCATAGTAGACCCTTGTCTGTTTTGAAGAAACCTTGTGTGCATAAACAAACTGGAATCTGTCAGATAGATATGATTTAAACTAACCCAGAGCTGTTCCTTTAATACCCACAACATGTTCAAACCTGTGCAGTAAAATGCTGATCTACAGTGTCAAAAGCAGCACTGAGGTCCAGTAGAACCAGTATGGACACTAATCCCTTATCTGAGATCCAGTAGAACCAGTATGGACACTAATCCCTTATCTGAGGTCCAGTAGAACCAGTATGGACACTAGTCCCTTATCTGAGGTCCAGTAGAACCAGTATGGACACTAATCCCTTATCTGAGGTCCAGTAGAACCAGTATGGACACTAGTCCCTTATCTGAGGTCCAGTAGAACCAGTATGGACACTAATCCCTTATCTGAGGCCATACGAAGGTCATTCGTGACTCGAACCAGTGCTGTCTCTGTGCTATGATGCATTCTGAACCCTGACTGAAAAACTTCAAACAGATCATTTCTATACAAATGGGCACATAACTGGCTTGCAACTACCTTTTCCAGAATTTTAGAAACAAATGAAAGTTTGGAAATTGGTCTATAATTCACTAAAATGTCTGAGTCAAGAGAGGTTTTTTTAAGTAAAGGTTTAATTACTGGAACTTTAAAAACCTGTGGTACACATCCTACATTTAGGGATAAGTTGATCTGGTCCAGTATTGTTGTGCCAATAAGAGAATTTTTTTTTTTTGTAGTTGAATCGGCTGTGGGGTCTAAAAAAACATGTGGTTGATTTAGCTCTATTGACGAGTGAGGTCAGTTCAAGGAGGTCTACAGGATCGAAACAGTCTAGAGTCAAGTCGGAGCCTAAGGAAGTCGCTAAAGCTGAAGAAATGCCCACAGCTGCTACCGGTTGGGCCTGGTTGATTTTTTCTCTAATTCTGATGATTTTATTGTTAGAAACTGTAAGAAACTCATAAAGTCTTCACTACTGAGAGCTGCAGGAATGCACGGCTCAACAGAGTTGTGACCCTTTGTCAGCCTGGCTACAGTGCTGAACAGAAAACATGGGTTACTTTCCAAGTATCCAAGTAGTCAACGTCAAGGTCATAAAGGAGGGGAGGATCCTCACCCATGGTCACTGTTCTGGCAGGTATGTGTATGGAGATACTGTACATGCACGTTTCATAAAATCCATTCCTAGAACTAAGGAAGAAGTGAGATTCGGAATTAGAACAAACCTGTGGTAAATATTCTTTCCCTTGAACCCAATGGTTAGCCAAATAATGCCCAGTGGGGGGGTAATTACTGTTATCTGCCAACTGGTGGAGCAGACAATGGACTTGTTTTGAGCATTTTCAGTAATTAGTAGAGAATGAGCCACCTGTGTCGAGTGTAGCATTTACAGCTCGTCTCTTAAAGTTGACCTTAACCGGAGTGTTCCATGAGAACATCCTCCATATATGGCCCAATAGAGGCTCCTATGGGACTAATAGAAAGCTAGGGAGGCAGATTTAATATTGGGGGGGAGGGTTCCCTCTGTAAAATGCCCCCTCCCCCCTTGGAAGTTTCCTTGTGTCCTGTTCTCCATTGCATCCTCATTTTCAAAACTGCATGTGGGTGCTGCAACGGTTCCATGGTGGGTTTCGGGGGCCCTGGGAGTCCCGAGGTGGCCGAGGAACATTTAAGGCAAATGTATTATGTGTTACTTGGTAAGGCACATTTAATGCAGTATGTGCTATCAACCTTTTTCACTCATATCTGCAACGTCTTGAGGTTGCTAGGGTCAAGAATGAAGTTCAATGACTGAATTTACTTAAGCACTATACAGAGGAATTCTGTACTTTTCTCAAGCATGTTTACAAATGAGTTCAATTTGCACAGGTCTGAAGGTGGATTCTTAAGCTTTTTCAATTCACCTAGCATATGTGCAATGAAAGTGGGCAGTGACTCTTCAGGTCCCTGCACTCTGTCTAAGATGCCTCTTATGATGTGTTTTTGATCTTCAAAAGGCAGGAATGTCATTTTGAATAACTCACAGAAGTCACTCCAAGCTGTAATCTGAGTGGGTATAGCACACTAAACCATTATTTTGGTTTTTTTGCCAAAAACCATGGACGCTTCTCAGAATCTGTGTATCTGGCAGATCTAGTGAAGATTTGTAGACACTCACGGATTGTCATCAGTCTTCTGGAAAAAACAAGTGGTCCCCTGCAAATACTTGAGCCTCCAGTGTTGGTGTAGTGCAGCTGCAAGAACTATGGTTGTATTAGTCCTGTCAAGAGAACCTGAATAAAGATGAGGGGTGCTATCCATACAGTACGGGCAGAAGCTGCTGATTTAGCATAATTGTCTCCCCTGTCAGACCGTCCAGTCAAACACGGAGTGGATGCTGCCATGGGGGTATGGTTGTGGTCATAAGTCTGAGGAGGGGGGGCACTATCACTTACCTTAGAACTAGATTCCCAGTGGTCTAAAATATTTCTCTGCATGTCAAGAGCATGATGTAAACACTGTTGGAGAATATCAATGTCAGCCTGCGGACTCTCCACTTTCTTTTCCAGATCGGCCGTAAATGCGTTGGATGTGGCACGAGTAAGAAGGAGCCTAAAGTAACGACTATAGTCCGTTAAGTCTCAGGAAGTTGCCATTTTTGTTATAAGTTATTGTTAGAAGTTTCTCACTTTTTCTTTCTTCCATCCATCCATCCATTTTCTATACCCGCTTTATCCTTTGCAGGGTCACGGGGGTCTGCTGGAGTCTATCCCAGCTAATTTCAGGCGAGAGGCAGGGGTACACTCTGGACACGTTGCCAGTCCATCGCAGGGACTTTTTCTTTCTTTTTTTTTTCAAAGATTACCCACTGATATACAAGTTCTAAAAAAGGCTTACTGGGGATTCACACAGAAAGCGCCCAGGACGCGAGAACACACATGGAGGTGCACATCGAGCACTGGAAATCTGCAAAAAGACAAAACCGACACGAAATAACCATGGAACCGGCAGAAACACGAGCAGCAACCGTCCCAGGTCCCCGAGACCCAATCACAGCCAGACTAATCTACTGCGATTAACTAACCCCCAAAACTACAGAGCAAGCATGCAGGTGAATGGGCCGATGTATATGTCTGTGTGTGTGTGTGTGTGTGTGTGTGTGTGTGTGTGTGTGTGTGTGTGTGTGTGTGTGTATATATGTCTGTGTGGCTATGTGTGTGTGTGTGTGTGTGTGTGTGTGTATGTCCGTGTGGCTATGTGTGTGTGTGTGTGTATATGTCGTGTGGCTATGTGTGTGTGTGTGTGTATGTCTGTGTGGCTATGTGTGTGTGTGTATATGTCTGTGTGGCTATGTGTGTGTATGTGTATGTGTGTTTGTGTGGCTATGTGTGTGTGTGTGTGTGTGTGTGTATGTCCGTGTGGCTATGTGTGTGTGTGTGTATATGTCGTGTGGCTATGTGTGTGTGTGTGTGTGTGTGTGTGTGTGTGTGTGTGTGTGTGTGTGTGTGTGTGTATGTCTGTGTGGCTATGTGTGTGTTTGTATATGTCTGTGTGGCTATGTGTGTGTATGTGTATGTGTGTTTGTGTGGCTATGTGTGTGGATGTGTGTGTGTGTGTGTTTAATAGTCCCATTCAATACTCCAGCTGAACTGTATCTATAGTGGAGGAGGAGGGGGCGCAACCCCGCCACCCGAGAGACCAGAGGCCGACAAGGAAGAACCCGAAACCCCGGCCACCAGCAACCCCACAGAGGGCGAGACGAGGGCGGGAGGAAATCCACCGCCAGTGAGGCCCGCTTCCTCACAGTGGCAGCCAAGGGGACCCGCAGGGGGGGCCCCCAAGACACGGGAAAAGGCATCCAGGGAACCCACGGGGGCAGACTATGTTTTATGATTAATAAGCACTGTATTTGATGATTTTGTGCTGGATCGATTTGGCAAAATAAAAGTGTTCCGACCATACAGCTCAACCATCAGTTAGCCCATGTTTTTCACATGAGCAGAGTTCAGTTAAAAAGGGCAGTCAAATCAGCAAAAATGTCAGTTTGCAAGATGAAATAGATTAATTCCTGATAAGTTTGTGTGTGCACAGCTATGCTCATGTTTGCATGTGAATGTTTGTGTGTACACAAAAGTTCAATGTGCACACATAAACACACAAACATACATTAATAAAATAAATGCCTTGATGGTCAATCTATTCTCATTCAAAAGATTTTTGTTTATTAACCTTTATTTATACAGGTAAAATCTCAGACGCGGAGTCTTAATTACAAGAGAACTGTTTTAGGTACGCAGCAGCAAAACAAAGTTACAGACTAACTGTAATCTTATGAGAAAAAGCAGGACCAGGAGGCAGGGGTGGATCTAGGGGGGGGGGCATGGGGCCGAGGTCCCGCCTGTAATCTGATAGGCCCCTGAAGTGCTCCTGTTCTGTCAATCAACAGGCAAGCTGAGAATTTGATGATCACTGCTGCAGTTCCACCCCCAAACTGTTGGTGGCGCCTGTTGCGTCAATACAACTGAATAGAAGAAGAAACAGCTCTGTGCACTCTAGTGGGACAAACAGATTATGGTAGACGTTATTGGACAGTTTGATTTGGAGGGAGGGTTCACTTCCTTTTAAAGGGGACCTATTATGAAAAACACGTTTTTTCTTGTTTTAACATATATAAAGTTGTCTCCCCTCACCCTGCCAACACAGAAAAGATGATACCCCATGAAAATCTGCAAGGTCTGCTCCCCCCCACCTTACAGAGTCCCCCAGTGTCATGTGGTTTCTGTGAGCCGTTTGGATTTGTGCATTTTCTTTACATCACCAAAATGCAAACCACGCCCTCGGTCTCCTCCGCTGCTGAAACCACGCCCACAACCAGCTCTGTCCGCCTGCTCGAGCTTCCGCCATTGTTCAGCAGCGGTGGCTGTTTCCACAGCGAGGGAGAGTAGAAATGAGGTTTTGCATCGACATTTACCCTCATAAAAGGATCAGATCCCACAGCACGGACCCGGCAACTGCACACGAGTCAGCGGTAAGTTCCTTTTTTTTATGTCATTTATATTTGTATGATCTTTGCATGGGCTAAGTATTTAGCTTAGCTCCGGAGCCCCGGTGCCGCATACGGAGCTGTCGGAGCTGCTCACGGACCGGACCGTCGAGGAACTCCGGGTTCAGAGGTCCGAACCCGGAGCCCCCGGGTTTGGAACTCGGAACTGTTCCCTTCGCTTTCTCCCGATCCCCGTGCAAAGCATGTTACTGTTTTATTTTATTTTATGAAATGAAATCTCCGCATTGGGTCTGATAGTGTGCAGCTGTGGCTGCATGCTGCGCTGGCGGTAACTTCAAAAGGGGGCGTGTTTGTGTCGTGTGAGTGTGTGGGGGAAGGGTGTTTTCGATATAGGCACACTGACCACAATGCCAATACAAAGTGATAGACAACTGTGCTCCCTGACAGTCCCGGTGAGCATTTGCGAACGCACAGCGGCGCTCTATGGCAAAAGAGACAGGAGGAAGTGTTACGTTCATTATAATTATATATTTCGTATCGTCTTTGTTTGTGAACGAAAATGACCATAGATTTTAGCGTATTTAGAGTATTTATTTTGTGAACTATATTTTCGTTTAGTCTCGTTTCGTTTCGTATTAGTCAATGAAATTGCATAATGATTTAGTCCTAGTTATTGTTTATACACGTGTTTTTTGTCTAGTCCGGTCTCGTTTTCGTCTGGTGAAAAATGGTCGTTGGCGAACATATTTCGTTTTCGTGAACGAGAACAACACAGCTCTACAGTTGCGAGGCGTGGACACTATATAGCTGCCACCTCAGGATGCTTGAGGCCTTTCACATCAAGTGCCTACAATGCATCCTGGGGATATCCTGGAAGGATAGAGTGCCACACACTGACATAGTTTGCAAAACCAACTGCACCAGTGTGGAAGCCACAGTCACCTAGCACCAACTTCGCTGGCTAAGTGCTCTATGGCCAGCACCACCTTGGCCGTCGCTTGGCAGGAGGCCCGAAAAAGCGCTATAAAGACGAAATAAAGACTGCCATGAAGAAATGCGGCCTGAACCCAACCCAGCTGGAGGACAATGCAACTCAACGCCCCATCTGGCGGCAGCTCCTCCAACAAGGAGTTCACAAGCTTGAGGAGGACCGAGGTGACCAACGGAACAGGAAGCATCAAAAGAGATATGAAGCAAGTGCCACGCCCACACCCCCAGTCACTGTCTTCACCTGCTCTGTCTGTGGCAAGCAGTGTGGATCACAGAATGGACTACATAGCCACATGAGGACTCACAAGAAATAGAGGAGGAATGTCATCATCGAACACGATGGGCAACCTTAAGCAAGTAAGTAAGCAAGTTTGGTGTAGCAAGACTGGCTGAACAGGTAGTGGTTGTAGCGGGGCCGAGACTTCAGATGAAGTAAAGCTCTGTAACTCGCCTCTGCGGGTCAGGTCCTGTGTAAACAGAAATGAGGCAGGGTTGTGGGAGGGATTTGTTGGTTCATGTAACAGAGTACAACACGTATGGGGTTACCCTTCCAGGGTTGGGCTGTTTGGAACTTGCTGTTGTGTGACAGTTGCCTTTTTTTTGGTTTAAACAAGCACATTGATTATGACTTTGTGCAGTCAGGCTATAGTCTCCTGGATTTTAAGTCTCATCTTTGCATTAGTTAAATTATTTTCTGCTTCTTGCCTCACAGCCCGGGCCCCAAAGACGTTGGCATCACGTAGATCTCGCTCTTACGAAAGGTGTCCTGCGCAGCGTTGTTGCTCCCTGCTCTTAATCCCTACACTTCTCCTGATGCTGTCGTGCTGTGAACACCATGTCAACAGTGCTCCCATTCCTTCTGAAACCACATTGTGATTCTGGCAACAGGCCTTCTGTGATGCTCTTCAGGACTTTGCCAGGACTTTGCCAGACACGCAGAATGAAAACGCAATCCTCACGTTACGTTCAGCCCGCCACAAATACTTTAAAGGGGACATATTATGGCATTTAATGTATATTTTAAACAGGCCTTGAATGTCTTAAAAACAATCTAAAGCTTGTTTTTTCTACATAAATCAGAAATTCAGCCTGTGGGCCGTGTCTATAGTTTTACCGCTTCTAACCCCTTTTTCTGTGCTCCATTCTAAGGGAAGGGGGTGGGTATGATAATGAGGCTCTGCGCTGATTGGCTGCTTGAATGACGTGTAGGAGGGGAGGAGACAAAGCGTCGCTCCGGGGAGAAGTGCAGCTGCTGCGTAGCAAAGCGTGTCCACGGTTCTGCGTTAAATCAACGCGTACCCTACGCCGTAGGCTCTGCGTTGGTAAATCATAAATCAGCCTTTAGTCACCTCGTCTTCACACTAATTCACACAGGAAGATTGAATTTTATTCTAAACAGTTACACCACCGTTATTTACTCCAATTCCTCATCATTTCACTTCTTATGTTACAAGACAAATGAATCATGTAACTAAAGAAAGCACAACACTGAATTTTCACAAATGGCAACTTTATTGTTAAAATATATAAATAAAATGTATGCACTATTGCTGGCTCAAGGAAGGACCGCGCGTCTTCTGAATGTGAACAGCTCCAGGTGCTTGAAAGATCTGAAACCACAGAAGAAAAATGTATTACGGTACTAATAGAGCCCCGAGCCCGGGGGAGCCGGCCCGCCGGAGCCGGTTCCCCCGGAGCCGGCGGGTTCGGATCTCCGGGCTCGGAGCTCCGGGTTCGGAGGTCCGAACCCGGAGCCCCCGGGTTCGGAACTTATTTTAATGCAACCATCAATGTGTCTGAATTGTGATCCAAATAAATGTGCAAATTCATGTCAATTCATGTTCCCTTTCTAGATGTATTTCTTAAAATTGTCATTTTTATCAAAAGGATGAGAGAAAATGCGATGGAAAATATTTTTCGATTTGATCTACTGATAAATGTCTAAAATAATTGTCAGACTAAAATTAGACTAAATCGTCAGACTAAAACTAGACTAAAATGCCAATAGTTTTTGTTGACTAAAACTAAACAAATAAATTCACAGTTTCATGGACTAAGACAAAGACTAAAATGCTCGACTTTTAGTCGACAAAAATGTGACTAAATAAAAAAAGGATGAGTTCGACTAAATATGACAAAAAATAACAACAGCGATTGAAACAGGACTAAGACTGAAACAAAATTTAAAAATAGCTGACAAGAACAACACTGCTGTAGAGGAGGGTCGTCATGATGACAGCCAGATAAACCGCGACCTTGGTGTGGAGTTTGAGGTCTATTGTTTTGAAAGACCCTTCTCCTGTGTCTGCCAAATGATGCTGATGCCTGTTTTATCCGGTTTTGGATCTCTCTGTCAATGGTGCAATTGTCAGAGAGAAAGCTGCCCAGGTATTTGAAAGTGTCCACTGTTTCAAGTGGCTTATTGGAGATGGTGAAGATTGGTGGATGGGATGGGGGAGTAGACGCCCACATATTACTTCAGTCTTTGCTACGTTGACAGAAAGGCCCAGTCTGCCATAGGCACTTGCGAAAGCTGAGAGAGTAGCTTGCAGTGATTCTGGTGTGTGGGCCACAACTGCACAGTTATCTGCATATTGGAGTTCAATGACTCTCTGATGTTATTTTTGTGACTGCTTGGAGCCTTCTGATGCTGAGGTTTCCATCAAGGCGGAAATCTACGGTAACCCCACTGTCCTTCTCGATCCTTTCATGGGGAAGCAGCGTCACACAGAGGAAGAAGATGTTAAACAGAACTGGTGCAAGGACACATCCCTGGCGTACACCGGTGCGCACCTTGAAGGGTTCCGATTCCTGGCCACCAATAGACACATGTGCCATCATCACATCGTGGAATTGCCTAAGGATGTTGACAAACTTCCCTGGGCATTCAAACTTCAGGAAAATGTTCCAGAGGAGCACTCTGTTGACTGTGTCAAAGGCCTTTGACAGATCAATAAAAGCAACAAAGAGGTTCTGTTGCTGTTCCCTACACTTCTCCTGATGCTGTCGTGCTGTGAACACCATGTCAACAGTGCTCCCATTCCTTCTGAAACCACATTGTGATTCCGGCAACAGGTCTTCTGTGATGCTCTTCACCAGCCGATATAGCATGACTTTGGCCAGGACTTTGCCAGCAACCGCCAGAAGGGAGATGCCGCAGCTGTTGCCACAGAGAGACTTTTCCCCTTTGCATTTGTAGATGGTAATGACATTGGCATCTTTCCACTGCTGAGGTACGCTTTCATGCTTCCACACATTACTGATAAAGAGGAAGAAGGCACAAGTACAAAGGTAGCCTCCGTGCTTGAGGATCTCAGCATGTATGCTGTCAGGTCCAGGGCTCTTGTTTTTCAGAGACTTTATAGCACTCTTGACCTCTCCATAGGTTGGTGGGAGGTCAAGGTCTTGGATGGCAGGGTGATGCGGAAGTTCCTCCAGGACTGAGGGGTCTGTAGGGGAGGGCTGGTTGAGCAGTTCTTCGAAGTGCTCTGCCCATCGTTTGGTGATATGGTTCTGGTCTTTTATGAGGGTTGTGCCATCACTTGAGTTCAGCAGGGAGACAGCACAGTTTCTTGGGCCATAGATGGTCTTCACTGCATCATAAAAGTTGTGCATGTTATTTTTGTTGGCATGAGATTGGATTTCAGCCACCTTCGATATCCACCACTCATTCTGCAGGGTACGCAATTCTGACTGCACCTCCCCCCTGGATGTTTACCATTGCCACCGGAGCACAGCTGATGTGGGATTGTTGAGTGCAGCACTGTGGGCTGTGTGCATGTGTTTGAGCATGGTGGTTATTGTGCCCGTGTTGTCATCAAACCAGTCTTGGTGCTTTCTGCACTTGTATCCGATGGATTGGGATGCCGCTTCATAGAGCCTGGAGCTGATAGAGGACCATTTTTCATCGAGGGAGTTGTCTCATCAGGATAGGCTCAATGTCTTCCAGGTTTTCAGCAAGAGAGAGACGGAGTTTGTCCCGGGCCGTAAGCTCAGCTAACCGGGTACAGTCAAGCCTCTTCTTCCCTGACCTCTGGATACGAATAGCAGGGCGTACTTGCACTCGAAAGCCTGGTCATAAGTCGGTCAGTCCAACACTCAGCTCCTCTCATTGCACGAGTCAGTAAGACGTCTTTTGTGTCCTGGCGTCTTACGATGGTGAAGTCAATCAAGTGCCAGTGTTGAGCGTGGGTGCATCCAGGATGTTTTGTGCTTATTTTTTAGTTGGAAGATGGTGATTGTGATGGTCAAGTCATGCTCAGCACAGAGGCTTAGCAGCCGTAGGCCATTTGCATTGACTAGTCCGATGCCATGCCTGCCAATAACCCCGCTCCACACCTTGTTGTCCTTCCCCACTCTGGCATTAAAGTCGCCCAGCAAGAAGATCTTATCCTCCTTAGGTATGCGACACAGGACCTCATCTAATGCCTGGTAGAAGCTGTCCTTAACATCTTCCTTTGATGGCATAGTAGGTGCGTAGGCACCAAGGGTGGCATATCTTGTCTTGGCCAAAGGGATCCTGAGTGACATGAGCCTTTCACTTATGCCAATCGTTTCTGGGAGTTTTGGTATGAGGCTGTTTTATTGCAAGTCCCACACCATGCTGATTCTGTCCTCCTGCAGGGTAAACCCATCCAGAAGTGTAACCTTGCCCCTTCTTCCTTTAGGGAACCTTCGCTGAGGTCTATCGGTGTTGACGGTAGTGTCCACATGTTCTATGATGCCAGTTTGAGAGGCATTTTCTTTGTTTTATTTTGACCGCTGAGTGGAATTCCCGATAAGTGTGGTGGCCTATCCAGGATGTGTCAGAGTGGGCAATGTTTGGGCCACCTTTTCTAGGCCCCTCCCCAGTTGGGGTGAGCAGTGCAGTCCTGAAAACGGCTGCTCAGTCACACAGAGGTCTGCTGAAAGTAGGTGCCACTCTAATCTACTAGCGACCATGATAGCCTGTGCCGCTGGTGTGCAGGGGTCTTATTAGGAGCTTACGGTGCATTCAATACCTGCTCTCGTCCCCAGACACCCCATTGCCACCAGGCTTTCAAATTTCTGGTAGCTGGTCTCTGAGGCAGAGATGGAAACCTGTGCGAAGAAATTATTTAGAGTGCCACTGGGGGTGTGCATGTCCCAGCAGCACTTCACTGTGGGAGAGTGGGATGCGGTGGCAAGGGAGACCCAAGATGACCGGCACTCTCCCACAGTTGCAGGAGCTCCAGTCTAGAGGACCGCCTGTCATGTGCTCCCCTAGCCTTTGTCTTCCTAGACTTACCCACAAGGCAGCGCGACAGTGGTTGGTCAGTGCCAGGGCGTGTCCACAGGGGACCTGCGCAGCCTACTTCTGGAGCTCAGAGATCCCCTGTCGATTTGCCTGGAGTCGTGAGACATCCAGTTACTGTGTGTGGCCACGAGGAGGCCCGACAGGAGCCTTGGTGATGGAGGCTGTGTACTAGGAGAAGACTTATACATAACGGCAGCTTAGTGGTTAACACTGTTGCCTCACAGCAGGAAGGTTCCCGGTTCGACTGCCAGGCCCATTAGGACCTTTGTGTGGAGTTTGCATGTTCTCCCGTGCTTGCGTGGGTTTCCTCCCACAGTCCAAAAACATGCATGCTAGGTTAATTGGTGATTCTAAATTGCCCGTAGGTGTGAGTGAGTGTGTGTCTGGTTGTTTGTGGGGACTGCGGGTGGAAACTAGCATTTCTGCTAAAACCCGGTGTATTCACTGCTTAATGTAGTGTGCATTAATATGCATTGGCCCATCTAAATAAACTTTGAAATGCAGCTTCCCCGTTCACCACTAAGGGCTAGCCAGCGGCAGCAAGCGAGGGAGTTGCAAGCATCTTGCCTCTAGTTACTGCACTAGACACATCACAACACCCTGTGCACAAGCACACTACACCAAAACAGAACCAATCATCCCCAAGGAGCCAAGTACTGTTGGGTAGTCCCACCTGTTTGCATTCAGCCTTTTAAGTCTGACACCTTCTGGTACATCATGGAGAAGCTTCACCACCTCACTGGTGAAGTTTGCAGAGACAATGATCAGAATGAAGTTTCCACAAGACAATTTTAATTCCATTAAGCCATTTATTCAGTCAGCTGGACGCTGCATTGACTCTGGAACATGAAGACCTGCAAAACAAATTTGAGTCAGCTTTGGTGCCGAGTCATAAGCGCCAAAGTTTACATAGTAGGAAGGGAGCCTCACCAGACCCATGTTCAGAATCCACCCTTGCTTTGTTGAGATGTCTTGCCAGGGTATGGGAAGACTGGCTCCTGGGGGTGAAGTGGTTCTGTTTGGGTGTAGCGGGACTGGCTGAACAGGAAGCGGTTCTTGTTGTAGCGGGACCGAGACTTGTAAGCGTACACTTGATCCTCGTCACTTACAGGCGTGAAGACCGGCTCCTCCCCATCAGATGAGGTCCAGCTCTCCTCTGCAACCTGCTGTTGGCTGCCCGGCACACCAGACTGCTTCTTCTGGGCAACTGGTTCATAACCAGAGGAGCCTGCACCCCCAGCAGTGTTGGTGCTGTAAGACGCTGGCCCAGAACCCCCAGCAGTGTTGGCGCTGTAAGACGCTGGCCCAGAACCCCCAGCAGTGTTGGCGCTGTAAGACGCTGGCCCAGAACCCCCAGCAGTGTTGGCGCTGTAAGACGCTGGCCCAGAACCCCCAGCAGTGTTGGCGCTGTAAGACGCTGGCCCATAACTTAAGCCTGCACCCCTAGCAGTGTTGGTGCTGTAAGATGCTGGCCCAGAACCCCCAGCAGTGTTGGCGCTGTAAGACGCTGGCCCATAACTTAAGCCTGCACCCCCAGCAGTGTTGGTGCTGTACAATACTGGCCCAGAACCCCTAGCAGTGTTGGTGTTGTAAAATACTGGCCCAGAAACCCCAGCAGTGTTGGTGCTGTAAAGTGCTGGCCCAGAACCAGAAGGGCTAGCAGCTCCAGCGATGTTTGTGCTACCGCTGTAGTGAGAGCCTGGTAACCGGTAAGTGCCAGAACCACTTGCTTGTCCTCTGGGTTTCTCAGGAGTTGGCCTGGCTGGATCTTGGTTTGAAGTCAAGTACATCCATGTGGGGTCACTACCTGAGGAGAAGGTTTCAGGAATTGCAGTTACACTGCAAGTTCACATGCAACTGCTGTTGGGGATTTCAAGGCAGCTTACCTCCTTGAGGAGCACAGGTGATGCTTCCAATCAGTAGGAAAGAAGTCCACAACACCCTGTATACAGAGCAGGTATGATCAAAGTTCAGAACACATGCACTCAAAATGTGTAAGCCTGCCACCTCTTTCCAATATGAAGTCACTAGAGGTACAAAGACAACCAGCATTTTAAAGAAAATAAAAGTGAGAAGAGCAACACCTGCGTTCTGAAACCTGATGGCATTTTACTCACCTCATTATGAGACAAATGAACACAGACACCTTCAATGCTAGCCTAGCTGCAGTCCTTTACAAATTGAGAGTAATACACAATTCAGACCACTGGGACAATTTAAAACCTGGAAGAGCTGCTTTTATATGATGTTCAGTGCAAAAGGAAGTGATTGCTCAGTGGTAACAGCTGCTACTGATTAATACAAAGCTGCAGTTGAGTTCAAACAGTGGATTTGCACAACTTGTTTTTGACCTCATGGCACTTTGTTTGGTCCACTCAGATCTCTATTACGTCATATAATCTTACAGCCACAACAGTTTGCTTATTTTAAATGATTATCACCTTTACAATGAATGTTCACTGTCCTGGACAAGGACACCAGGTTTTCCAAGGTTGTCCCTTGTATCCAACATCATCCACATTTTCCACCACCAGGAGATGAACATCATCACTGTGTCCAAGTGGAGCATGTCCCAGAGTCTTCCAGGGCTAGAACGTCACATTGCACTCATGACAAAACTCAGGAGGACGATTCTGTGGAGAAACTGAGTGAAGTTGTAGCAAAGCTGCAGCAGACGGTGCTCCAGCTGAATCAGAGGTTTCCTTCAGAAGACAACTTCTACATCCAGCCGTTGTGGAATCTTGCCTCTGCACCTTGAGACAGGACGTTATCGAGGGGTCCCAGAAGAAGAGAGGATTTGTCCTTACTGTAAGATTAATGACATTGAAAATGAGTTCCATTTTTTATTTTATTGTCCTCTGTATCATGAGCTGCGTCAAAAATTATTTGATAGATGTAAGAATCTGGATTTGATGTGGGTAAGCGATGCTGAGAGACTCAAATGGATTTTTGATCATAAAGTATTTGCACTTGCTGATTATTTGGAGAAAGCGTGGGATAAACGAAGAAAAGTAACATATATTTAAAAATATCCATTCTGGTTTTTGATTGATTTATTTATTTTGTTTTTCCGGTGTACATTGTGCAGCTCCCAATTAAGTGTGTGTGATATTGTGTATTTGATGATTTTCTGTTTCTGGTGTCTTATAATCCCGTAAAGGGATGGGTCTTCGGACATGACACAAAAATAAAAATTCATTCATTCATTCATTCATTCATTCATTCATTCATTCATTCATTCATTCATTCATTCATTCCAGCAGGCGTGTAAGACGTCGGGGCATTCGGTTAACCTTTTAAAAAGTCAGACGCCTACAACAGTGGAATCATGTTGTATCGGTACTCTTGAAGTCGTCGAGAAGAAGAAGAGGAAGGGTCAAAGACCAGATTCCATCGACAGTACATCTTCTTTTTTTTTTCTTTTTTGTCTGAGTGAGTGTTGCCAACGGACACAACCGCAGAAATGTGAGAATGCAAGCCTTGGTGTGTGCGTGAAGGACTGCAACTTTTCACGTTCAAGTCACTTTTTGACCATCCGACCATGAGCGTAGAAAGTGGTGTACGCACGTTTTTTGTCCACCACACTATTTGTACATGAGGCCCCTGGTGTCACAACAAGAAAACTGTCCTCAGTAAGAATTGTGTCCATTATCAGCCATGCAGTTTACCAGCATCATGGACAGATCTATTCAGATGTGCAGGAGCTCTGCAGCCACTAGGTGCCGCCACAGTTACAGGATCACACTCTATATTCAGTATTTGTGGAGAAATAAAATGACCTGTATATTTGTGAACAGCAAGTCTGTCCCATGTTCCCATTATTGTTTGGGCCTTTTTAGATTTGTTTGTGTTGTTTTTTTCTCATGTGTTACCACTCCTGGCCTGAACCTTGCTGTGGTGAGTGGGCCTTCAACCAAGACGGGCCGTAACTAATGTTTTAAACTATTTTTTGTTTTAGAAGAACTGGATTACTGTCTCTCATGGTCTCCAAACATCCTCATTTCAGATGTCACATGTGGAAGAACATCTAAAACCAGAGCTGCAAGAGACGTACATAGGATCAGTGGAATTCTGCTGGGATTCACCAGTCGTGGATCTCAGCAAGACAAGAACCTGCAGCTTTGCGGTCAAACACCTGAAGAGGTCAGGTGTTGAACTCGCCTGTGGTCCACACCTTCCACTAATTAATTGTTTGCTGCAAATAATTCATCACATGTTAAAGTGACTCACTTCCAAAATTTTATACGCTTTATGTTGTATTGTGAATACAATTTTTTTTTTTAAATTGTAAATCCTTGCATTCTCTTTTTATGTACTTTTACACAGGGTTCCATGTTTGTTTATTGGATTTTGCGAACATCTACGAATAATTTGAACAATAAGGTGAATGGTGTTTACTATTCTTTATATTTTATCTTTGAAAGGAGAAAATCAATAAAGAGAGTCTAAGTCACTCCAAAATCAAGTGTGGCGTCTGTGTCAGGTTCTGGTTGTTTATAGGACGTTTGAGAACACCAAAGCAGGGGGTGGACAGAAACCTTACAGTGCCAACACAAGTTTAAGTAGGTTGTTCTCAAAGTCCACAATAAGGCCTGGTGTCGAGGATTGTCTCACTAAGTGAAGCTGGGCATACACTGTGCGATATTTTAAATCGTTTGATTCATCCCCATCTCAAACTGCACGACTAGATCGCTGAGTTCAAAAGTTCACAGCCCACGATTTATGGTCTCACACTGTACGACCCGATGCTCTGATGTGACCCGTCTGCTCACACTATACGATCATAATCCTCCCGTCGGACTTCTGTGTGTACTGGAACTCGAGGCCGGTTTTGGGGCAGGGGTGGGCTGTGCCTACCCAAACGTGTGTCCTGCCCACCCGATCAAAGTAATGGGGATCCTTTATTTTTTTTATAATTTTATTCAATTCAATTCAATTCAATTTTATTTATATAGCGTCTAATACAACAGATGTTGTCTCTAGACGCTTTCCAGAGATCCAGTACATGAACATAAACATAAACATAAACATAAACCCCGAGCAATTATTACATAAACAATGGCAGGTAAAAACTCCCATAGTGGGAGAAAAGCCTTAAGCCAAACAGTGGCAAGGAAAAACTCCCCTTTAGGAGGGAAGAAACCTTGAGCAGGACCAGGCTCATAAGGGGGGACCCTCCTGCCAAGGGCCAGACTGGGGGGTCGGGGACGTCAGCAGCACACAGCAGACATCGATGTAGACAGGTGGAAGCAGCAACGGGATGACCGGGGATGGGAGGGGGACCGGAACCGCAGGCCAGAACGCAGCTCCCAAGGCTCCGGCCTGCAAACATGCACAAAAGAGAAAAAAGGGGGGGCCAGCACAGGAAACTACAGGAGAGATGGACAAAAACGATAGCTATGAGATATTTATAATAAATAAAAATGGAAATGGAGAAGAGAGGAAGGGAAGAGGAGAGGAGAAGAAGGGTGAGAGGCACCGCCCAGCGGATCATATCGGTGCCCACCTGCAGCATAAGCCTATAGCAGCATATCTACCGCGAAGCTATATTTGAGACTAACTATTAGAGTCTTGTTCTATAGCTGCAACTATGACTACTGACTCTAACACACTAGAGTTTACACTACATAGAGATTTACCAACACCAGCTAGAGGTTTACTAAACACTAACTATAGGCTTTACTAAACAGAAATGTTTTAAGTTTAGTTTTAAAGGTGGAGGTGGTGTCAGCCTCCTTAACCCAGATTGGAAGTTGGTTCCATAGTAGTGGTGCCTGATAGCAGAACGCCCGCCCTCCAAATCTACATTTAGATACTCTAGGAACTACGAGTAAACCTGCACTCTGAGAGCGGAGAGCTCTGCCAGGAACATAAGGCATTATCAGGTCTTGTGAATACTGCAGAGCTAAGCCGTTTTGGGCTTTATATGCAAGTAATACAATTTTAAATTGGATTCTGAATTTTACAGGTAGCCAATGGAGCGACGCTAACACTGGAGAGATGTGGTCTCTCCTGCTGATTCCTGTCAGCACTCGTGCTGCTGCATTCTGGATCAGGTGGAGCCTATTCAGCAAATTACTTGGACATCCTGCTAACAACACATTACAGTAATCTAGTCTAGAAGATACAAACGCATGAACTAGTTTTTCTGCATCACTCTGCGAGAGGATTTTCCTAATTTTTGCAATATTACTGAGATGGAAAAACGCTATTTTACAAACCTGATTAACATATGGTTTAAACAACGAATCCTGATCGAAAACAACACCAAGGTTTCTCACAGTTGCACTGGAAGCCATCGCAACACCATCTAATCCCTTCCTAAGATGCTCTGGACCAAGAATGATAACCTCTGTTTTATCTGAATTTAGAAGCAAGAAATTTCTGGACAACCATTATTTTTTTATATGTAAAAAAAATCACAAAATATCTGTACAGTTTCTGATTGGGTGGGTACTGCGCATCATTTTCAGACACAACAATGAACGCATACCGCAAAAGTTGTGTGTCGGCGGAGGGACCTGACGTCCCAGCAAAATGAGCACAACAGAGAAGTTCAGAACAGCAGACAGAGCACACACTGAAGGCTGATTTATGGTTCCACGTTAAATCGACGGCGTAACCGTACGGTGCGGGTCGCCGCGTACCCTATGCCGTAGGCTCTGTGTTGGTGTAATGTGGAACCATAAATCAGCCTTTAGCAATTTGTGCCTTTCTGTGTGCCGATAAATGAAAAAAGATTAGACAACGTCGTGATTGGACAAGGAATTGGCTGGGCAGACGTTGGAAATGCGGTCTTTTTTTCTGCTATTAAAACTTGATTTGTAATGTGAATTTGCAACACTATAAACTACAAATAATAGTTTTTTACGTGACATCAGAGATTGCGCATGCTCTCTGTGAAAGGATGAGGTCAATCGGGTCGTAGCAGCTCCAGCTGTGCGATTCATTCACGAGGAGCGACCAGGATTTCAAACATGTTTGATTTTCTTGCGAGCACACGATTTGTGATCGGGAGCTCATCGTGAGGTGTTACTCTCTCGTCGTTACTCTCTCGTCGTTACTCTCTCGTCGTTACTCTCTCGTCGTTACTCTCTCGTCGTTACCCCACGTATACTGCACGAGGCATGACCAACAATTGGGTCGAAATCTGGCACGATCCAAAAAATAGTCGCACGACTGGAAAATCGGCCCAAAACGAGCCGATAATCGCATGTATGCCCGGCTTAAGTGAGCCACCTCTGAGGCTTGGTACCTGGGACAAAGCGTACCACATCTTTCAGCAGGACAGATAAGTGAATGGAATAGAAAGAGGGATGCAGGAAAAAGCAAAATTAAAGCTGTAAGCAGCGATGAACGGGCCCTCGCACTCATGGCCACCGTCCCCCATAAGCATATCAGGAATGACACCACCCACCATTCAAAAGTTATGGCAGAGAAAAGTATTCTAGGGGGCGCTGTTGAGCCATCTTGCCATGCCCATTAATGCAAACCATGAAATATCAAATTTTTTGCCAGGCCTGCCTTGTGTGCAAAATTTGGTGACTTTTGGGGAACTATCAAATATGGACCAATCAGATGAAGGGGGGGCGCGCTTTTTGGCATCTATCGTCACCACAGTAACGCTTTTGACTGAGAAAAGTAATCCGCATCGTCGCAGGATGGAGATACACATTTTGATGTATAACACACCTGGGTGCACGTTACGGTTCGGGCGAAGAAGCGGCCGAAGGAATGGCATAAATTGCGGCAAAATTACACAATTACTCAAAATGACCGACTTGCTGTTCGGTTTCGGCCATGGCGCCAAGAGACTTTTCTTTAAGTTGGTGCCATGATACAGGTGTGTACCGATTTTCGTGCATGTACGTCAAACCGTATTGTGGGGCTTGAGGCACAAAGTTGTCTAGGGGGCGCTGTTGAGCTATTATGCCATGCTCATTAATGCAAACCATGAAATATCAAATTTTTCGGGCCCTCGCGCGTGCAATTTGCACCAATTTAGGTCAAGGACTCAAAAAGTCCGATGACACCACCCACTACACTTTATGTCAAACCATTCAAAAGTTATGGCAGAAAATAGGAACTATCAAATATCGACCAATCAGAGCTAATTCACACACCACACAGGGGTTAATTCACACCAATTATGGTCAAGGGATTCAAAACCATGTCCGATGACACCACCCACAAGTCTTTATGTCAAACCATTCAAAAGTTATAGCAGAAAATAGGGACAACCAATCGGAAGAAGGGGCCGGGCTAATTCAGGCCAATGAAGGTCAAGGACTCAATACAGAGTCCGATGACACCACCCACGACTCTCTATGTCAAACCATTCAAAAGTTATAGCAGAAAATAGGGACAACCAATCAGAAGAAGGGGTGGGGCTAATTTTCACCAATGAAGGTCAAGGACTCAAAACCGAGTCCGATGACACCACCCACGAGTCTTTATGTCAAACCATTCAAAAGTTATGGCAGAGAAAATCTTTCTAGGGGGTGCTGTTGAGCCATTAGGCCACGCCCATTAATGCAAACCATGAAATATCAAATTTATCGCCAGGCCTGGCTTGCTTGCAAAATTTGGTAACTTTTGGGGAACTATCAAATATGGACCAATCAGATGAAGGGGGGGGGGCGCGCTTTTCGGCGTCTAGTATTGCCACGGTAACGCTTTTGAAAAAGAAAAGTACTGCACGTCGTTGCACGATCGAGATGCACATTTTGATGTATAACACACCTGGGTGCAGGTTACGGTTCGGGCCGTATTAACTGCCGAAGGAATGGCATAAATTGCGCAAACATTACACGATTAATTCAAAATGGCCGACTTCCTATTCGGTGTCGGCCATGGCGCCAAGAGACGTTTCTTTAAGTTGCAACATGATACAGGTGTGTACCGATTTTTGTGCATGTACGTCAAACCATATTGTGGGGCTTGAGGCACAAAGTTTTCTAGGGGGTGCGTGCTGCTGAGCCATTTTGCCACACCCATCAATGCAAACTATTAAATATCAAATTTTTTGCCAGGCCTGGCTTGTGTGCAAAATTTGGTGACTTTTGGGGCACGTTTAGGGCGGCAAAAAGGCCTTCCTTTTGTCAGAAGAATAAAAAAGAAAAATTCCTACAGATACAATAGGGCCTTCACACTGTAAGTGCTTGGGCCCTAAAAAAAAATTCCTACAGATACAACAGGGCCTTCGCACTGTAAGTGCTCGGGCCCCAATAAAAAAAATCCGTAATTCAAGCCATATTGCCAAGTCTTTATGTGAGAGTGCTGTTATTTATTGCAGTCAACCAGAGTGGTTAAAATGTATTTATACAGAGGTTTTGGAAACTTTTTTTCCCCACAACATTTTCCTGAAATTGGTCTGTGATTTTTTGACGCAGTTTGTTGGAGATTGGTGAACCCCTGACCATCTTTATATCAGAGACTCTGCAGCACTGAAATGTTCCTTATATACCCAGTCACGATACAGACCCGTTGACAATTAACTTAATCAATCATCAAATGCTCTTCCAGTTGTTTTTGATTTCGACCAATTACGTGTCCAGCCTTTAGTTGCTCCTGTTCCAACATTTGAGATGGGTATGTCCAACCAGGATTTGGCCCCGTGGCAAACCCAGGAAAAACTGAAAGAATTATATCTCTTGGCTGACATAGAAATGTATCAGTATGCCCCCCCAGCGACCCAATGTCGTATGAGTGGAAGTGAAAGGATGAAAGGATGAAGTTTGCATTTGGCAGCTGTTTGACTGGACTTACCAAGATAAAGACTAGGTAGATCTCAATATAAGTGAAGGAGGTCACCATTAGCCTGAAGAAAATTGCACAAATCTACAAAAGAGATAGAAACAATCTTAATTGTGGCCATAAAAGAAAGTCTAGAAAAATACCTTTAAAGCAGGGTTTCCCAACCCTCTTCCTCGAGGACCACTGTCTTGCATGTTTTAAATATGTCCTTGCATCAACACACCTGATTCAAATTAATAGTTGTCATCAGCTTGTCATCAAGGCACAAGTTTGTCATTGACACAGTCATTTGCATTAGGGTTACGTTGAGCAGATACACATCTGAAACATGCAAGATGGTGTTCCTCAAGGACCAGGGTTGGTAACACTGCTTTTAAAGCATCAATAGAAGCTGTGACTACTCCAGGCGAGATAGACATGTTGTTGTGAATATCCAAAATGAAGAGATGTCTTTATGAATTTAAATACAAGGATATACAACAAGGTGGCAAACCACCGGTAGCATTCAACAACAGGGAAGCCTAATTAGGCACTGAAATAAAACATTCACAAAGCCTCAAGATCCAAAGCAAACCAAATAATGGATCTGCACAAGTAGAGGCAGAGTTTGTAATTGACATTTGGGCTCACTGGTGTTTATTGATGACAACTGACAGAAGTAGCACCATGAATTCTAAAGGCTAAAAAACTAATATGGTCGATAGAAACAGTGAAGGTGCTTTATAAACATACAACAAAGTTTTAAACAATAACAGTTGTAACTCTGTTTACAGCAATGGGGGGAGAGGTTGGCGGGTTGGAATGTACCCATGGCTTATGTCTAGTAATATCTCTAATATGTCTATGTCTAATAGCTCACATAACACAACACTGGTTTTCAGGTATTCCAGAAGACCATGGAAATAAAAACACAAAGCTTACATGTGCTTCTAGGCATCCTATGAATGTGCCTTTATGGAAATGTTCCACACATGCACACTAGAAAATCGTACTGACTGCTTTCTTTGTCTTTGGCTTAACAGCATGGAAAGGGCAGGAAGGAAAATTGAGATCCTAAACATTAACAAGATTTGAAGATATGAAGCAGCATGTATGAAGCCATACACCTGAAATGTTTAAATAGATAAGAACAGAGAAGAAAATAAAACCTGTCTTCCAATTCATTGTGTTTTTTTTTTGTGGTAGAAGTACTGACATCGGTACCGGCAACTATTCAGATCCAAGTATCGGTATCGTATCGGTTGGAAGAAAGTGGTATCGTTATATCATATATATATACATATATATTTTTTTCATTTTGTATTTATGCTGTGGTGCCTTTAAATTTGGTTTACCCCTAAGTGTGCCTGGTTTCAGAGGAGCAAGGAGGAGGGAAGAGCTGAATCCATAAAAGAATGCAACCCTGTGAGTCTCCAGACCAAATGTCTTTCTTCTCTCAGAAAGTACATCACAGTCAAACAGACGGATACAGTGAAAGGTGTTTGTTCCTTGCTGGCTTCACAGTCTCTCTTTCCATCACGAGGAATAATTCTCATAGACATGAGGTAATTATTAGCTTTAAACTTACTTTTCTATACTTAACTTTTATTCTTTCTGACTTAAACAGTGTTAAACATTTTGACTGTTATCTTTTTTGACTGTATGTCCCAACATGTGTAGTGTCATATATATATATATATAGTTGAGGACGATTTTATTAGCCCCCTTACAAAATAGTGCTTGTTTTCTAAGTGTTTTCCAAGTGATATTAGCCAGAGCAAAATAAACTGAACACAGCTTTTTGTAGACTTCATAGTTTTATTTTGGATGCTTACACTATTTTATATTCCACTCAGAAATGAAGATATTGTACAAAACACAAAAACTACCAGGGTCAAAATTATTAGCCCCCCATACCCTAATAGTCAATTGTGTATCCTTTTTGCTGTATTACTGCCTGCATACGTTTGTTGTAGTTTACAACAAGTCTCTCACACTTCATTTGAGGAATCCTGGCCCATTCTTCTTTGGCAAATCTCTCCAGTTCCTCTAGATTTGATGGGTGCCTGGCATGGACATGTTTCTTTAGGTCACCCCACAGATTTTCTATTGGATTTAAGTCAGGGCTTTGTGCAGGCCATTCAATGACATTCACTTTGGTCGTCTGGAGATAGTTCTTCACCAAGAGGGAGGTGTGTTTAGGATCCTTGTCATGTTGGAAGATGAAGTGACGTCTCAGACCCAGTTTCACAGCTGACTGCCTAAGGTTCTCTTTCAAAATAGCCAAATATTTTTCTTTATTCATGATTCCATCAACCTCGACAAGATTTCCTGTTCCAGATGCACTGAAGCATCCCCACAGCATAATACTCCCACCACCATGCTTCACTGTGGGGATGGTGTTCTTTGGGTTGAATGCCTGTCCTTTTTTTCTCCAAACGTAAGCAGTGTCCCTGTGGCCAAAGAGCTCTAGTTTAGTCTCGTCAGACCATAAGACACGCTTCCAGTATGAATAATCTTTCTCCAGGTTGTCTCGAGCATACTGAAGTCTGGCTTGAAGGTGCCTCTTCCTCAAAAGTGGGTTTTTTTTTGGTCTGCACCCTCGTAGGTCATTCCTGTGCAGAGCTCTAGTTATGGTCTTCTTCGAGACAATGATTCCTGATGTGGCCAAGTCATTTGCCAGCGCCTTGGAAGTTAATCTGGGGTCTCTAGACACGTCTCTCACCAGTTTCCTCTCCAGTCTCTCTGAAATCTTTCTCTTTCTACCTCTGCCAGGCTTGTTCTGCACTGTGTTGCTGTCTTTGGAGCGTTGAATGATGCCTCTCACTCCAGTGCTTGACACCTGGAAACGGTTGGATATCTTCGTATATCCCTCCCCTGCTTTGTGGGCATCTATAATTCTTATTCTGAGGTCCACACTGATCTCCTTTGTTTTTGGCATGTTGCTTCCTCAACTGCCAGCTCCATAATGAGGCTTTTATACCATGTTTTGGCTTGAGTTAATTAACTTAACTGAATTGAGTGCAATCACCTGTTTGACCTGATTACCTTTATGCACATCACCTGTGAAGGCTAAGCACATCACTGCATAAAAGTGGCTTGTGTGATGACTTAATAAATGGTAATTTCTTAAAGGGGGCTAATAATAATGTCCCTGGTCATTTTAGCTTTTTCTTACATAATAATGTTTTGGTGCACAAATATAAATGTTTTGGCCCATATAATGACAAATTGTATGTTCAGGAATGCTCTGTTAGAACCGCCTTGCTCTGCTAAAAAGGATCTTGCCAGAAACTTGAAAAAACTTAAAATTCCATATGGGGGCTAATAATATCGTCCTCAACTGTATATATAAAATATAAATATATATAAATATGCATATATAAACAATAATGTCCTCATGTTTCAGTGATACATAATTTTTTTTTTTACATTTTACATTAATTAATATGTATGTGATCTTTTATGCTCACTGAAATTATTTCATGGTAATTGCTACGCTAAGAGTGGGGAAATCTAATAATGATTCTATAATCAATTTTGTATATTTCTAACAATAAAGTAATGATTTCATATTTTTCAACAAGTCTGACTGGATGCTATTCCCCGAATAATTTCACAAAGTTTATTAAGTCACCTGGAACCTAATCAGAAATGAACAAGCCTTACTGGTAATAAAGAATTATGTAGCTGTGCACGCCTAATTAGGTATTAACTCCCTACATTCACTGCCGTGGATGATTTAAAGTTGCTTGTCAAACCTGTTTATGTGTATGGCATGTGGACGGATCCACGCAGCCAAAAACTCTACACAGTAATGAACCAGTCAGGATTTGAAAATAGGATCCATCTGGCAAACACAGTATGCACTGATTTTAATATAAATTAAATCTGCATGTACACTGTAGAGTGACAACACAACACACATATTTAACCAAACTTATAAAGGCCAGGGGCCTCATTTATCAACCGTGCACAGAAAAGGTTCTAAATTCTGTCGTAGGAATGGTTAGGGTCATTTGCATTCCAAATGCCTCCGATTGACCATATATGGTAGCAACAACAGCTCCTGCTTGGAGGTGCAAACACCAACAGAGCTGTTCTGCAGAATAAATGAGTTGTGCGTTCCGTCAGGCCATCGGCCAACAACGTTTGACAGAGACATAGTTGCATCGCAGATGCAACTACAGTGGGGAGAACAAGTATTTGATACACTGCCGATTTTGCAGGTTTTCCCACTTGCAAAGCATGTAGAAGTCTGTAATTTTTATCATAGGTACTCTTCAACTGTGAGTGACAGAATCTAAAAAAAATCCAGAAAATCACATTGTATGATTTTTAAGTAATTAATTTGCATTTTATTGCATGACAGTAGTAATAAGTATTTGATCACCTGTCAACCAGTAAGACTTCCGACTCTCACAGACCTGTTAGTTCTTCTTTAAGAAGCCCTCCTGTTCTCCACTCATTACCTGTATTAACTGCACCTGTTTGAACTCGTTACCTGTATAAAAGACACCTGTCCACACACTCAATCAAACAAACTCCAACCTCTCCACAATGGCCAAGACCAGAGAGCTGTGTAAGGACATCAGGGATACAATTGTAGACCTGCACAAGGCTGGGATGGTCTACAGGACAATAGGCAAGCAGCTTGGTGAGAAGGCAACAACTGTTGGCACAATTATTAGAAAATGGAAGAAGTTCAAGATGACGGTCAATCTCCCTCGGTCTGGGGCTCCATGCAAAATCTCACCTCGTGGGGCATCAATGATCATGAGGAAGGTGAGGGATCAGCCCAGAACTACACGGCAGGACCTGGTCAATGACCTGAAGAGAGCTGGGACCACAGTCTCAAAGAAAACCATTAGTAACACACTACGCCGTCATGGATTAAAATCCTGCAGCGCACGCAAGGTCCCCCTGCTCAAGCCAGTGCATGTCAAGGCCCGTCTGAAGTTTGCCAATGACCATCTGGATGATCCAGAGGAGGAATGGGAGAAGGTCATGTGGTCTGATGAGACTAAAATAGAGCTTTTTGGTCTAAACTCCATTCGCCGTGTTTGGAGGAAGAAGAAGGATGAGTACAACCCCAAGAACACCATCCCAACCGTGAAGCATGGAGGTGGAAACATCATTCTTTGGGGATGCTTTTCTGCAAAGGGGACAGGACGACTGCACCGTATTGAGGGGAGGATGGATGGGGCCATGTATCGCGAGATCTTGGCCAACAACCTCCTTCCCTCAGTAAGAGCATTGAAGATGGGTCGTGGCTGGGTCTTCCAGCATGACAACGACCCGAAACACACAGCCAGGGCAACTAAGGAGTGGCTCCGTAAGAAGCATTTCAAGGTCCTGGAGTGGCCTAGCCAGTCTCCAGACCTGAACCCAATAGAAAATCTTTGGAGGGAGCTGAAAGTCCGTATTGCCCAGCGACAGTCATACAATCATACAATGTTCCTTGCCACTGTTTGGCTTAAGGTTTTTCTCCCACTAGGGGAGTTTTTACCTGCCATTGTTTATGTAATAACTGCTCGGGGGTCATGTTCTGGGTATGGGTCTCTGTAAAGCGTCTAGAGACAACTCTGTTGTATTAGACGCTATATAAATAAATAAAATTGAATTGAAATTGACAGCCCCGAAACCTGAAGGATCTGGAGAAGATCTGTATGGAGGAGTGGGCCAAAATCCCTGCTGCAGTGTGTGCAAACCTGGTCAAGAACTACAGGAAACGTCTGATCTCTGTAATTGCAAGGTTTCTGTACCAAATATTAAGTTCTGTTTTTCTGATGTATCAAATACTTATGTCATGCAATAAAATGCAAATTAATTACTTAAAGGAGCTTGAGGCCGGATTGTGGCAGGATTTATGAAAAAAATCTGTATACATTTTAAGTTTTCTAGTAATAATGTCAGATGAAGCGTTCCAAACCCAAAAGAATGAGCCCTCTAGTGTATCTCTCCTTTGCCTTGAACAGGCTGTCTGCTGCAAAATGTGCTGCAATTCCGGGCCGGAATTTCCCGCGCTGGGCTGCGGATGTGACGTCACATGACGCTGCATGTGCGTTCTCCCCGTTCTCCCGTGCCGGCTTCACTGTTGGCTGCAGTACCCCCGACGACCGTCGTGGTGAAGGGTGGCGCTAGAGAGTCTCATTTCTTAAAAGGAGCCTCAAGCTCCTTTAAAAATCATACAATGTGATTTTCTGGATTTTTTTTTTAGATTCCATCACTCACAGTTGAAGAGTAACTATGATAAAAATTACAGACTTCTACATGCTTTTCAAGTGGGAAAACCGGCAAAATCGGCAGTGTATCAAATACTTGTTCTCCCCACTGTATGTGTCTGCGTATACTTTGATGTCTGAGTTTCTAGTTGTGAATTTTAAAGATCAAGCCTTCCTTTCTCTCTCTCTCTGTTCAGCATCTCTGCCAACCTCAGCATGATGTCTGGAAACCAAACACAAGGAAATAACACAGAATGTAAACTTTACCTGGAGGACTGGACCTTCCATCTGATTCCAGTTTATATCCTCGTCATATCTGTGCTGGGAATAGTCCTTAATGTGTTCGTGTTGATGGTGTTCTGTCTCCACAAGAAAGCCTGCACCGTGCCTGAGATCTACTTGAGCAACATGGCAGCTGCTGACCTTGTCCTGATGTCCTGTTTGCCCTTCTGGGCCGTTTATGTTTTAAGGCATTTGGTTTGGCCTTTGGATGAATCCATGTGCAAAATTGTCACTATGGCGATTGTAATGAATGCTGACTGCAGCATCTACTTCCTGGTTCTGGTGAGCATAGATCGTTATATGGCTCTTGTACACCCGATGACCCAAATGAGAATGCGCCGACCTTCTTATGCTAAACTTGGATGTTTGCTGGTGTGGGGTCTGGGCTTTCTCCTGCGTCTCCCCACACTCATCTTTAGGAAACTATATTATGAGGGAAATGTTACGAGATGCCATATTGATTATCCAAAAAATACGTATTTGGTGTTTGCGCTTATACCCTTCATATTCAGTTTCTGCATACCTATTTCCATTATTTCCTTCTGCACAATCAAAATTATCAAAGTACTGACGAACAGGCTAACTGAAGGTTTAGAGTCTCAAAACACGGACCGGAAGGCCACCACTCTGGTCTTGGCGGTCCTTTTGGCGTTCCTGATCTGCTGGGTGCCTTTCCACCTGGCTAAGCTATTAGTTATACTTATTAAATTAAAATTGGGCATTATAACAAAATGCTCCGTCCTTTACGTCCTGTCCATCTGCCGACCGACCTTCACCTACCTTGCCTTCTTCAACAGCGTTCTCAACCCCATTCTCTACGTCATTGTTGGCAAAAACTTCAGGAAAAAACTAAGGAACTGTTTAAGCAGTGGAGTGATGTGAGAAAATCAACATCTAGGTTCCGACCTCTCAAGAAGTACTAAAACTCAAGAACCGAGTGCTTGATTGCAGTGGTGGACGTGTATTATTATTATTATTATTATTATTATTATTATTATTATTATTATTAATCATAATAATAATAATAATATTATCTATCCAGATCTAGTATGTAAAAATATCAAATATTTTCCGTGTATTCTTTTTATTTTTTATTATTATTTTATTTTTTTATCCCCACATTTTTTTTCCAGTGCTCCTACCTAAGTGTCAATCTTCCGCCACCGTGCCCCATGTATGTATTCCTACTTACGTAGTTTTCCTTGGTTGTGATCACTGTTTCTCAGAAAGGTGTACAGGACTGTCTCAGAAAATTAGAATATTGTGATAAAGTTCTTTATTTTCTGTAATGCAATTAAAAAAACTAAAATGTCATACATTCTGGATTCATTACAAATCAACTGAAATATTGCAAGCCTTTTATTATTTTAATATTGCTGATTATGGTTTACAGTTTAAGATTAAGATTCCCAGAATATTCAAATTTTTTGAGATAGGATATTTGAGTTTTCTTAAGCTGTAAGAAAGAACATCTTCCGATGTATGTTGGAAAATTTGGTCCAAGGAGAGCTTTGATGAAAGAATTAAAATGTGACATTATGTGGCTGTGAATGAGTAAATCTTCTTCTGCTCATAAAATATACATTTGTGAAATAATCATCCTTCTGCTAATCCTTCTTGAAGCCTATGATTCTTGTGTTTAAATTAACCTACAGTTATATATGTTCTGCTCAACAAACCAGTTAAACTCATGGGTGTAGTCATTTCAGATCTAATGTGGCTCTAGACATCCTTTTTACATGTAATACTTTACAGGATATGGGACTCAAATTACAGGATTGTTTGTTCTGCCACTCACGTCCAGAGTTGTTTGACTAGAAATGCTTTCTGATATAACAATCGACGTATCTGCTACATAATTAATCAGCATTATCACATGTGTATTGTATTTCAGTCGTAATGGACTCCAGTTAAGATAATGAAAGTGATTCACAAAAAAGAAAAAAAAATGTGACTCTGTCTTATGATGGCTTAGAGGTAAAAACCAGAAAACAAGTCCTACCATCCTTTGAATCCAAAAGTACATATGCATGCATCTGCATTTGTTGTATACTGTTCAGGGCTGGACTGGGACAAAAAATCGGCCCGGGCATTTTGAGCCTAGACCGGCCCACCAGGTATTGATGGAAAGAAAATGAAGCCAATGAATGAAAACAAACGTTCTTGTGACACCGCTTGTACACTGTCTTGTTGGTGTGTATGTTGTTGTCTAATAAACCTAAACCTACACCATCCCCCCCAGTCCCGTTATAGATGTTCTTAGTACTGTTTCTGAGTAGACCAGCAAACTTGTATGGCAAGCCGTTTTAACATTTAATAGCTAGACTGGATATGTGTTGCAGATATCTGTAATTCAATTCTTCCTAGTCAAAAAGAACATTTCAGATATCTACAATGATATATTAACCTATTTTAAACAGGGGGAAGGCATTCTGACAGCGTGAAATACTGCTGTCAGAATGCGTTCCCCCTCTGTTTATCATGAAGGGATGCTCACACATCTTTCAAATTCATACTGCTGACTTCTTTCACCACCACAGATAAGTCCTGTGATTTTCAGGCTGATATCATCATATTTGACAATTTTTTTTTTTTTTACCTTGTCTGCACACATATTATTGATTGATACCATGACGGTAGAAACCAAAAGTGTATATATGTGCATTATTACTATATTTAATATATACATATATATACGCACACATATGCGTACACATACATAAATATACACATACAAACCCAGTGTTTTTTTTTTTTTTTTTTTTTTTTTTTTGGGGGGGGGGGGGGGGGGTGACGACATCCACTGCCAATCCAGGAAGCAGGAACACACGGAGACACACGTCAAGCACTGGAAATCTGCAACAAAAAACCACAAACAAAGCACAAAACCGGCACGGAGCCAACCAAAACAATAACAGCAATCGACCTAAATCTTGAGATCTGATCGCAGTCTGAGCTAAGCTATCGCTACCGCTACCTAAACCCAAAAACTAGAGAGCCAGCATGCAGGTGAACAAGCCAGTGTGTATGTCTATGTGTGTGTGTGTGTATGTATATGATCATGCGTGTGTGTGTGTGTGTGTGTGTATATGCATGTGACTAAATGACTAAATGACTATATGTGTGTGTGTGTGTGTGTGTGTGTGTGTGTGTGTGTGTGTGTGTGTGTAATAAACCAAACAAAGCTCCACCTGAAGTGTATCTATAGTGGGGGAGGGGGGGGAGCAACCCCGCCACCCGCGAGACCAGAGGCCGACACGGAAGAGCCCGGAACCCAGGCCACCGGCAACCCCACAGAGGGGAGAAGTAGGAGGGAGGCAACCCACCGCCCACGGCGCGGAAAGAAGCAGCCAGGGATCCCGCGGCGGCAGACCGCGACCCAGGCAATCCCCGGCCACCGGCCCCGGCCGGACACGCGGCCAGGAGGCCCTCATCCTTCAGGCCAACGACCCCCACCCGGCAGGGGGCCAGCCTGCCCGGAGAGACAGAGCCGCCCCGGCCGCCGACGCGGGCAGGCGCACCCGTCCCCCACGAAAGTGGCCCTCCAAGACCAGAGGGGCGCCCCGCCGCAGAGGCAGCGGGAGGGACCGGAGACGGGCCCGGAGAGAGGGAACCCCCCAACAAGGCGACACCTGCGCAGGCCCGACAACGGAGGGCCCCAGACCCAGGCATCCCATTCATTCATCCATTCACCTATCCGATACCTATACTAATAATAATATAATATACTATACATAATAATAATACTAATAATACTAATAAAAATACTAATAATAATAATAATAACCATCTTTGTATAATATAATATTGATAAATTATTAAGTTTTTGATGTCCTGCCAATGGAGGCTCAAATCCTCCATGGCAGGACCCTTCCATACCGCATTCTCACCGACACAGACATACAATCACGCACCGTTTCCCCCTCCCCGGGGGGGTCCAGCACCGCCAGAAGGCACCCCAGGCTGCACGGCGGGCCCCGCCAGGCCCGGGTAACCCGACCCACCTGTCCCAGGCCGGTGAGGGAACGCGGGTGATGTGGGACCCCCTCCCGCCCCTGGTGTTGAGTGCATGTGATTAATGCCATAAAAACAGGGAGGAGGGAGGGCCAAGTATCGATTGACACCGACCCCCCCCCCCCTCCCGAACTACGTGTCCTTGTCAAGTGTATTTATAAAGTGTTGAATGTGCAGTGTCTATTTTGCTGTTAAAACCGTGAGGCGGGGAGTGCCGGGCCACGCGGGACGGTGCCCCCCACGACCCGGACCCCCCGCCTTTCGCCTATGTGCGTATGAATCGTGTAGGGGGGGCAAGAGGGGGAGCGGAGGCCGAAGCCAGGAAGCAGGACCAGCAAAGCCGGCCCTGATAAGACACCCGCGTCCCCCTACCGGCCATCCAGTAGACGGGGGCCGGCCCTCCGAGCCGGGCCAGGGCCCCACCGTACCTCCACGGGCGCCGCCGGAGCCCCCAGACGGAGGGGGAAACAGGAATATTTGACCATTTTAAACAAGGGGAATGCAGCGCTGCCTCTGTTTTTACTAACTAATGACCATTGTTCGCGGTTCGCACACGCCTTGCAGCGGGCCTGACTCCAGCCCATAACCAATCTAACTCATCATAACCAATCGGCCAGTGGTACCAGTTGTTGTCAGGTAAAAAACAAAATCAAATGGGCCGATGGGCCTGCCCGGGCCAAAAAAAAAATTTTTTTTTTTTGGCCCGGCCCGGCCCAAAATCACCATCGGCCCACCGGGCAAATGCCCGGTATGCCCGATGGCCAGTCCACCCCTGATACTGTTTAATATTCACAAAAATATAATTTGCTGTTATATATTTCCTTATTTTTTTTAAACACATGTTTGTGAATCAAATATTAAACCTTTGTCACGATTCAGACAGACGACCAGAGGACCACAATTGCGTCACACAAGAAGGTTTATTAATCCTTCAGGGGAAAGGGAAGTTGGGAGTGAATGAGGGCTTCAGGGGGTCCAGGGGGTCCCGGGGGTTCACGGTGTTCAGGGGGTCCAGGGGGTCCAGGGTGTTCAGGGGGTCCACGGGGTTCAGCGGGTCCACGGGGTTCAGGGGGTCTGTGTGTGTGTTCCCCCGGCAGCGATCACGGGAGCTGGAGGATCCGGGCAGTCCTGGGGGAAACACACACACACAACAGAACAGGTGAAAACGGAGCAGTAGTGCAGTCGAGGGCAAAGCAGAAATCGTAGTCGGGGGCAGAAGGCAGGTCAACATTACCGGGGCAGGAGATCAGAGTTGGGGTGGAAGCCAAGTCCGGGTCACAGATGGGAGTCAGAGAGACAAGCAGACAGGCAGGGTTCCGGTGCAGGTTTGCAGACGATCTGACAAGGGAGAGCTGAAAGACAGGGCTTTAAATACTGGGAGAGGTTAAGTGGAGAATGCAATACAGCTGTGCAGGTAAATCAGAGCAGAGTGGGGGCAGGTGGAGCTAATTGGATAGAGGGTCAACGGGTGGAGTGACAGGGCTCATGACAACCTTATAATAAACATATAAAAAAGCAAATTTGTCTGCCAACTCAGAGGAGGAAAGCAACCAAATTCTGCAGTGTCTGTACAGCCGCCAGTGTGATGTGGATCTACGAGCCGTTCAGATTATGCTCCCGTCGTTACGTAACGACGGGAACGATTTACATAGGTTGGCGTCCGATGCGTGAAACCACGGGCACAACTAACTCCACCGGCTCAGGAATTCATTAACCTGTCCTGCCAAACTAAAAAGGAAAGGTTTTTTATGGGTTAGCATACTGTGGAGAAGATAGATTAACTTATATGATGATAGCATAGTTTTCTATGCATTTCGGGGGTTTGACCCCCCAAAATTGTTTCGCCCGCGCCGTGTTGCGGTACAGGCAGCATCGCTCACCCTACATTTCAGTCGGCCCACCTTAGTGGGCCTCGCTAAATCCGGCCCTGGTGACGAGTGATTTTTTTTTTTTTTTTTACTTTTTCCTTGGCTAAATTCATAGCCCTTAATCTTCCTCGTTCAAGAGTGTTTTTTTGTTTCTAAATTTTATCCTAGCTTAGATTCATAGTTCTTGTTTTTTTTCTCTTTAAGAGTGATTTGTTTAAACACACACACACACACACACACACACACACACACACACACACACACACACACACACACACACACACACACACACACACACACACACACACACATAGCCACACAGACATATACACACACACAAATATAGACATATACACCGGCTCGTTCACCTGCATGCTGGCTCTGTAGTTTTTGGGGTTAGTTAATCGCGGTAGCTTAGCTCAGATTGTGATTGGGTCTCGGGACCTGGCACGGTTGCTGCTCGTGTTTCTGCCGGTTCCGTGCCTGTTTCGTGTCTGTTCTGTTTTTTGCAGATTTCCAGTGCTAGACGTGCGCATCCATGTGTGTTCTCGCGTCCTGGATTAGCAGGGGATGTCACCCCCCCCCCTCCAGAAAAAAAAACAAAAACAAAAAACAAAAATGGGTTTGCATGTGTATGTACAGGACTGTCTCAGAAAATTAGAATATTGTGATAAAGATTTTTATTTTCTGTAATGCAATTAAAAAAAAAAAAAAGTCATACATTCTGGATTCATTACAAATCAACTGAAATATTGCAAGCCTTTTATTATTTTAATATTGCTGATTATGGTTTACAGTTTAAGATTAAGATTCCCAGAATATTCATATTTTTTGAGATACGATATTTGAGTTTTCTTAAGCTGTAAGCCATGATCAGCAATATTAAAATAATAAAAGGCTTGCAATATTTCAGTTGATTTGTAATGAATCCAGAATGTATGACATTTCTGTTTTTGTAATTGCATTACAGAAAATCACAATATTCAAATTTTCTGAGACAGTCCTGTATGTGTGTGTATATATATATATATATATATATATATATATATATATATATATATATATATATATATATATATATATATATATATATATATATATATATATAAATATATATTAATAAGATAAATATATGTTACATATTAAAAAAAAAATGTAATGTGTATTTTATATTAACAATGCACATATATATACCAGCATGGTATTAACCATTAATATGTGTGCAGCCCAAAAAAAAAAGTGATTTGTTTGTAGCCAAATTATTTTATATAGGCAGGTTTTTCCTCCATTCGTTTTGTGTTTATTTGTTTCTTTTTATTTTCCCTCCTCTTCCCTCCCTCTCCATTTAGAGCATCCATGCATGTTTACCTAATGAGCTGTATTTCATTAAATCTCACCCTTAGGCCTTTATCAACCTTTTGGACCCCACCCACATAATTCCTAATAGGAAGGCCTTGAGGACAAGTACAAGGCTGGCGAGACTGTCAGCCGAAGACGAAACAGGCTGAAACCCAGCACAGTTGAGAAAATCCTGTTTTCAAATTAAAATCTGTGAAATGTATCCGATAGTCGTTTTAGGTTGGGCCTGTTTCACAAGCACTCCACCCTCTCACTTTATTGTTATGATTCACAATGTAACAAAAGCGCTTCTCACATAAATGATCACAAATGGTTTGTTTTACGCTTTTTCTTTTATGTACATATCGATGTATTACAAGGACAAGGCGGCTGATATACTTGCAGTGAAACACCAGATGTCACTGTTCTGACTGGTTTCACTTTGGTTAATTTTCCGGCACAATCAGATGAACCCTGTGGAAGCTTCATGAGGCTTCATCTGCCCATCACTACCCAAAAGAACTTTTTACAAAATGAGCCCTTAAAAGAGGAAGAAAGATATAAAGAACCTAAACAATAACAGTCACCATAACGCAATGCTAAACTGAAACAAAACCAAAATGAACAAACACACACAAGGAACTTAAATACTGGCTGATCAGATCAGTGACACACAGGGGTAAAACATTGTTAACAAATAATCCAAACAAACAGTGAGGATGGCACTAGCTCTAACTTAACTCCTAAATACAAAATTAGACAAATGAAACTTAAAGGGGACCTATTATGGCATCTAATACCTATTTTAAACAGGCCTTGAATGTCTTAAAAACAAGCTTTTGATGGTTTTTGCTAAATAAATTAGAAATTCAGCCTCTGAGCCATGTCTTTATCTTCCCATTCTCTAACCTCATTATCTATGCAGGATTCTGAGTGGGCGGGGCTATGATAATGAGGCTCTGTGCTGATTGGCTGCCTGAATGACGCGATACACTGCTACGAAAATATGGCGGAAGCTCCGGCCGGCGGAGTTAGTTGTGGGCGTGGTTTCACACATCGGAGGCCAACCGATGTAAATCGCTCCCGTCGTTACGTAACGACGGGAGCAGAATCTTATTGGCTCGTAGATCCACATCACACTGGACGGCTCATCCGGGCGGCTGTACAGACACTGCAGAATTTGGTTGCTTTCCTCCTTCTCTGAGTTGGCAGGCTGGAGGTGACGTAGCGTAGCTTTGGGTGCAGCGGGGCAGCAACAAGCTCCTTTCTCTTGTATTGAAGAGAGGAAACTGCACCTTTACAACTGGAACTAGAGTCTCTGGGGGAAGATTTTGGCGCCTCGGGGAGGAAACTCGTGACCAATTAGTAACTTTAGACAACATAGATGAACATAAAAAGCTTTACTCACTAACTGTATACTATTTATCTTGCTCATCTAAAAAAATGATATACATATATTTGGAAGTATTTCATTGATTTATTTATTTTTTCTTGTGGGGAGTGGTGGGGCCAATAACAAGTCTAATTTAACATGTTTGGCTACATAATCCCCCTGTTTGTCATGAGAAGTGTTTAGTTAAAGCAGCACTATGTAACTTTTCCACCTTAATCTAATATTTCCAGAGTCATTGTGATGGTACATCAACTTCCAACAGGTTTAATGAACCTCTGTCATGGTCTGAGGGGTCTGTATCCCCTTCACTGGTACTATGTAACTTCAAGGTGGATGGTAGGAACCCTGCCACACTACTGGTAAAGCACTACCGCTTTTGTCCAAAGGAGACGCCAAACTCAACAAAAGCTGAAAGTTACGTTGTGCTGCTTTAATAGTCTTTAATATTTAACTGTTCAACTACCAATACAAGCCAGGAAGCAAAGCTCGTGAGCTACGCTGGTGCTTCTGCATGTCAAGAGGTCCAGGCTAGTATCTTTCCATAAAGTTGAATTTCTTGTGAACTACGTGCCTGCAGGGCCTGTCGCCCTGAGCCGAGGTAGCAGGTCACTCCTTAGTGCAGTTATTGGTCCGGGAGCTGTCCTCGCCCCCAGGTATAGGAAGAGAGAGTACAGCAGTCAACCTGAAGGTACTGTTGTTGTAGATCAGGGGTCGACAACCCAAAATGTTGAAAGAGCCATATTGGACCAAAAACACAAAAAACAAAAATGTCTGGAGCCGCAAAAACTGAAAAGACTTGTATAAGCCTTAGAATGAAGGCAAATGGCGCAAGGCGAAATGTCGAGAAAAAAAATCGATATGTCGAGAAAAAAGTCAAAATTTACAGAAAAAAGTTGAAATGTCGAGAAAAAAGTTGAAATGTCGAAAAAAGTCGAAATATTGAGAAAAAAGTCCAAATTTCGAGAAAAAAGTCCAAATTTCGAGATTAAAAAGAAAAGAAAAAAAGGAAGAATTAAAGATTTAAAAAAAAAAATGAAAAAAAAGGTCAAACATTTTTAAAAAGGCTCCAGGGAGCCACTAGGGCGGCGCTAAAGAGCCGCATGCTGCTCTAGAGCCGCTGGTTCCCGACCCCTGTTGTAGACTATATATATTTTTTATAATCCATATTTTTAAATTACAATACGTAGATAGATAGATAGATAGATAGATAGATAGATAGATAGATAGATAGATAGATAGATAGATAGATAGATAGATAGATAGATAGATAGATAGATAGATAGATAGATAGATAGATAGATAGATAGATAGATAGATAGATAGATAGATAGATAGAACTTTATTCATCCCTAAAGGGAAATTCAACCGTCCAGCAGCTCATCAAAACATAAACATAAAAAATCAACCACACAATAAAAGCACATTCATAATATTAAAATAAACATTAAATATAAGGTTTTTAAAACAAATATCATGTAAAGTGCAAACTAAAATATAGTCCAGTTGTGGCAGAGGTGAGTGTGTGAGACTGAGTTCAGGAAGAGTTAAACAGTCTTATGGCTGTGGGGACGAAGGATCTCCTGAACCTGAACCGCAAATGTTTACCCTTGTATATTGTTATGAATCTTTCTGAATCACTAGTCCTTAAAAATAATCAAAGTAATTCATTCACTCATCTATATCACACTTTTCACTAAAAGATCAGTTAAATTTGATTAAAAGGCTTTAAATGATAATCTAACACAAATATATAAATGGATTCAGCAAGCTTGTCCTACGCACCTGTGAAACGTCCTGTACATTTGTGAGACTGAGACTGTTCTAGCTCCACAGACAGGGATCAGTAATTACGGTGCAGCTTCAGTGATGCCTTCAGGTCGCCTCGGAAAACAAAAACTCAACATCGTGACTTCTCCAGCCCCAGTGTGCTCTTATGCTGAATGAAGTTGTATCAGTAAAAACATGTTCTGCTGGTGACTGGTTACTCTCAGCTAAGAATTTCAATCACAGTTGTTAATTTAACATGAATTTCTAGTCAAAAGAGCAATGTAATCTGATTACATTTGGTAAATCCAACCAACACTCGCTGACTTTAAAAGCAACTTTAAATGGAGCTTTTCAAAATCAAGACTGTAACATCAGAGACAAACACAGATTACAGAGTTCAGTTTTATTCAGGAAAAACTTCAACAATCCAGCAGTTTTCACTCATTCCATCATCAGATATTGTAGGGTCATTCACACTTTAGACAGATGTTACACTTAGATCACATGATGTTACATTTGACTGGAAAATCTCAAATGTTCCTTTAAAAAGAGGAGGAACAAAAAACAGGAAAAAGGTAGAAGTACAACAAACTAATGTAATAATACGATCCAGGGGTGATTCTAGGATCAGAGCTTTAGGCGTGCTGAGCACTCAGAGTTCGAGGCCGGCGAGTCAAGATAAACTTCACTGTTTTGTACATTTTAACACCAATTTGGACCATCATTCCCACATTTGTGAAAGGAAAGCATGAAACATTTTGGGAAGAGTGAACTGAGTGAACCAATAAATGTGAGAAAAGTTATTTAAATGCTGGGCGATAGTAAAAGAGGAAGGGATTGTAACCATAAAATAAATACATATCGTATTTCACCAATTAACAGCCCGGGCGTTTAATTACTAAGCATTTTTTTTTATAAGAATACTCCAACCATTTGAAACTTTTCAACCTTTCCTTGAAAGTTGAGTGAGTGGGAACTAAGAGAGTTTTAACTGTTCAGGACCACAATCTTAAAAGGTAACTTAACAATATGTAAAAATTCAAGTGTATTGTTCAAAATATGTTAAAAGAAAAGGTGAAAAAACTCCACATTACACATTACAGACTGAAAAATACAACTTAACTGAAACCTACAAGAACACAACGTATTATTAACGTATTGTCAAAGAATAATTGGACTCAAGCGTGATTTTGATCAAATTTAAGTGCAATTCATGGTGGATGACCCTTGACACCTTTTTGGTCTGTAAGTTCCTTCTCTGTCTCCTTACATTAATATAAAAAATTATAATGAAAATACTAATAAAAGTCCTCTCGCTGGCCCTCCCTTTCTTTGTACTGTCAACCAAATATGAAATAATCTGTATAATAATCTATAAAATATAAAATAATTGATATCTAATAAATGATATAAATTGATCCAAATTACATCATTTTAATTGAATATTTGGTTGCAATGAGAGATGAAGTCACACCATGTGATCATACACTCCTACCTGAACCTGGATCTTAAATTTTAGGGTTCCGTGCTGTAGCAATCTTCAGAGTGAATCTTTAATCATTTCACATGAACATTCAGGGTTGATGAAGATCCATTACATCAAAGATCAGACAGTTTGATTGACAGGACAGACGATCAGAGGAGCAGAGTTTTCACTTCCATCATTGAGACCAGGATTGAAGAACGGGTGGAGTTTCTCCCTGAAGGAGCAGCCAGTAAAGGAGTAGAGAAGTGCTGCAGCATCTACATCATGAAAGGAGACCAGACCCTCCTCATAATCCACAAACACCCCCACCTTCTCAGGAGGAGAACTGGGATGGAGACGGACTGAAGGACCAGAGAGGGCAAAGTACTCGTTTACATTTCTCACTCCAACAGTCCAGAAACCATCCTGAGGTCTCAGTGGGATGTCTCCCTTCCTGTTGACCGACTCTCTGGCCACTCCTACATCCCAGTCAGTCTTTCCTTTAACCTGAACCTCAAAGTAAAATCTGCCTGAAGAGAAACTCTGTTTTCCTAAAACAATAACATATTTAGAGAATCTCTCTGGATTATCTGGGAGATTCTTCCACACATCACCATCATACACTTGTTTTCCATCATCAAACAGGATGAGTCGGGGATGAGCTGTATCAGGATCAAGAGTCACATCAGCTTCAAACTGCTGGATCCTCCTCAGCTCAGCTTCAAACAGCTTATTCTTCATCTTTTCTCTGAGGTTCTTCTCCAGCTGGTCCACAGCTCTCACCACAGTCCCCTCATATGAAGGTGGATGGACTCTGACCTCTGTCCAGTTCTTGGTGGGTGGAGCATCTTCCAGGGATGAGAATCTTTGGAGGAGGTGCAGGTGATCTTCAGAGCGTGAGAGCTGCTCCACCTCAGAGCTCCTCTTCTTCAGCTCACAGATTTCCTGTTCCAGATCTTTGATGAAGTCTTCAGCCTGTTTCTCTGCAGTTTTCTGTTTGTCTTCCATCTCCTTCATGAACTCCTTCAGACGTCTCTCAACAGACTCCTTCAGATCAGTGAAGACCTGAACACCTTCTGCTTTCTCTCTGTCTGCAGCATCGTTACTGATCTTCAGAGACGCTCTGATCTCCTGAATTTTCAGTCGTCTCTTCTGGATCATCTGCTGAATCTCAGCCTCTGTCTTCTGCAGCTCTGCCTTCTTTCCTTCATATTCTTCTCTCAGAGGAACAAACTCATGAGTCTTGTGCTCTAAAACAGAGCAGAGCGTGCAGACACATGTCTGGTCGGTCTTACAGAACAGCTCCAGAGGTTTATCGTGCTTCGTACAAATCCTGTCCTCCAGGTTCTCCACAGGCTCCACCAGCTGATGTCTTTTCAGACCTGACATTGTCAGATGAGGCTCCAGGTGAGTCTCACAGTAGGACAGCAGACACACCAGGCAGGACTTCAGGGCCTTCAGTCTGGTTCCAGTGCAGACGTCACAGGGAACTTCTCCTGGTTCTGCAGCTTGTTGCTCTGAGCTGCTGCTGCTGGATTTCTGTTGAGCTTCACGTCTGAACTCAGAAACCATCTCTCTGATGAAGGTGTTGACTTTCAGCTGAGGTCTGGTGTAGAAGGTCTCCTGACATATGGGACACTTGTAGAGAACATTATCATCCCAGTATTGAGTGATGCAGGTTTTACAGAAGTTGTGTCCACATGGTGTGCTGACTGGATCAGTGAACACGTCCAGACAGATGGAGCACAGGAACTGATCTGCAGATCTCAGGTTGCTGCCAGCAGACATGTTGATTCTCTGGAAACAAAAGTGAAAGTGTGAAACATCAAAGCTGCAATAATGAGAGGAAGAAGAAGAAGAGGGGGGGGGACCGGAACCACAGGCCAGAATGCAGCTCCCGAGGCTCCGGCCTGCAAACATGCACAAAGAGAAAAAAAAGGGAGGCCAGCACAAGAAACTACAGGAGCGATGGACAAAAATGATAGCTATGAGATATTTATAATAAATAAAAATGGAAATGGAGAAGAGAGGAAGGGAAAAGGAGAGGAGAAGAAGGGTGAGAGGCGCCGCCCAGCGGATCATGTCGGTGCCCCCTGCAGCAGAGGCCTATAGCAGCATATCTACCGCAAAGCTATATTTGAGACTAACTATTATAGTCTTGTTCTATAGCTGCAACTATGACTACTGACTCTAACACACTAGAGTTTACACTACCTAGAGATTTACCAACACCAGCTAGAGGTTTAATAAACACTAACTATATGCTTTACTAAACAGAAAGGTTTTAAGTTTAGTTTTAAAGGTGGAGGTGGTGTCAGCCTCCTTAACCCAGATTGGAAGATGGTTCCATAGTAACGGTGCCTGATAGCAGAACGCCCGCCCTCCAAATCTACATTTGGATACTCTAGGAACTACGAGTAAACCTGCACTCTGAGAGCGGAGAGCTCTGCCAGGAACATAAGGCACTATCAGGTCTTGTAAATACTGCAGAGCTAAGCCGTTTTGGGCTTTATATGCAAGTAATAAAATTTTAAATTGGATTCTGAATTTTACAGGTAGCCAATGGAGCGACGCTAACACTGGAGAGACGTGGTCTCTCCTGTTGATTCCTGTCAGTACTCGTGCTGCTGCATTCTGGATCAGCTGGAGCCTATTCAGCAAATTACTTGGACATCCTGCTAATAACACATTACAGTAATCTAGTCTAGAAGATACAAACGCATGAACTAGTTTTTCTGCATCAGGATTTTCCTAATTCTTGCAATATTACGGAGATGGAAAAACACTATTTTACAAACCTGATAAACATATGGTTTTAACGACAAATCCTGATCGAAAACAACACCAAGGTTTCTCACAGTTGCACTGGAAGCCATCGCAACACCATCTAATGCCTTCCTAAGATGCTCTGGACCAAGAATGATAACCTCTGTTTTATCAGAATTAAGAAGCAAGACATTTCTGGACATCCAGTACTTGATGTCCCTAAGACATCCCTGAAGTTTAACTAACGGTTCTGTTTCATCCGGCTTCATAGACAAATAGAGCTGCGTATCATCAGCATAACAATGAAAGTGTATGCCGTGATTCTGGATTATACTTCCCAATGGCTGCATGTATAAACTGAACAAGATTGGCCCTAGCACTGAACCCTGCGGAACACCATAACAGACCCTTGACTGTTCGGAAGAAACCTCATGTACATGAACAAACTGGAACCTGTCAGATAGATATAAATTTTAGATACAAATGGAAGGTTGGAAATTGGCCTATAATTAGCTAAGGTGTCTGGGTCAAGAGAAGGTTTTTTAAGTAAAGGTTTAATTACTGCCACTTTGAAAACCTGTGGTACATATCCTAAGTTTAGAGATAGGTTGATTTGGTCTAGTATTGTTGTACCAATAAGAGAAAAAACATTTTTGAATAGTGGAGTCAGGATGGGGTCTGACATACATGTGGTAGACTTAGCTCTATTAACGAGTGAAGTCAGCTCAGGGAGGTCTATAGGATCAAAACAGTCTAGAGTCAAGTCAGAGCCTAGGGAAGTCGCTAAAGCTGAAGAAGCGCCCACAACCAGCTGGTTGATTTCTTCTCCAATTCTCATGATTTTACTGTTGAAGAAGCTCATAAAGTCTTCACTACTGAGAGCTGCAGGAATGCACGGCTCAACAGAGTTGTGACTCTTTGTCAGCCTGGCTACAGTGCTGAACAGAAAACGTGGGTTACTTTTGTTATCCTCTATCAATGTTGAATAATAAGCTGTTCTGGCTTTGCGAATGGCTTTTTTATATATTATTAGATTATCTTTCCATTCACGATAGGAGTCTAAAGACTTACAAGAGTACCACTTCCTTTCCATTCTACGCGCGTTTTGGTTTCAACATGCGGATATCTGAATTATACCAGGGAGTTAAGCTTCTATTGCTAGAAACCCTCCTTTTCAAAGGAGCAACTTCATCTAAAGCTGAGTGCAACAGATCAGCAGTGTTACTAACAAGAAAATCAACATCAACATCATAGGTAGAACCCAGGTCACTGGCCTCTACTGCTTCACTATTTTCCACTGTCGTAAGATGAGCAATGGCCTCCTTAAATTTGGCAATAGCTTCATCAGACAAACATCTGCTAAAATAATACCTCCTATTTTGCACTTCAACATCGACAATATTAAATTCAAACGTTATTAAATAGTGGTCGGATAAGAGGGAGTTTACAGGCGACACCAACAGACCATCAGTTTCAACACCGTAGGTGAGAACGAGATCAACAGTATGATTAAAACGGTTTGTCCACTTTTTGTGAGATACCCATTGATTCTAGAAGAGAATCGAAAGCTACTTTAAGATTATCGCTTTCAACATCCATATGAATATTAAAATCACCCACTATGATGAATGTATCTGTACTGATCAATAATCCAGAAAGGAAATCTGAAAATTCAGACAGAAACACTAGATATGCACCAGCAGAGGGCCGGTACACTACCACTAACACGACTAGCTTCTCTGATTTCCAGCTCGGAAATTTCAGACTAAGCGTGAGGCTTTCAAACGTATTATAATTGCACTTAGGTTCAATTTTTGTTTGGAGACTGGAGTTGTAAATTGCTGCGACTCCTCCGCCTCGGCCCGTGCTTCTAGGAATGTGATGATTAAAGTAGCCGGGCGGAGTCGATTCATTTAAACTAACATACTCTTCCTCCTGTAACCATGTTTCTGTTAAGCAGAAAATATCACTCCTGCTTTCTGTAATTATATCATTTACTAACAGAGACTTGGAGCTTAACGATCGTATATTTAGTAGTCCGCATCTAATTTTTCGGTCTGTAATTGGTACCAAATGTGCATTGGTTTTAATTTTTACAAGGTTATTTTGGTTAACGCCTCCAAAACGCTGCACCTGGTGAACTTTTGGAGGGCGGGGAACTGCAACCACTTCTATTTTGCTAGGCACCTGGTTAGAGTTGCCAATTACATCATGTAATCCTATAGTTTTAGAGTCGCCAATTACATAATGCAATCCTACAGTTTTATTGGCAGGCGTTGGTCCTCGAGAAGCAGCAGAGAAGCGTGTAAGACTGCAGCTCTGCATCCTGGCCTGGATCCTGCCTTGTCAGGGGGAGTGTCTAATAAAACTGGCCAAATTACTAGAGACAAGAGCAGCACCAACCCAGGTGGGATGAATGCCGTCTCTTCTAATCAGACCGGGCTTTCCCCAGAACGTCTCCCAATTGTCAATAAAGACCACGTCGTTTTCTGAACACCACCGATACAACCAGCGACGGAGCGAGAACATGCGACTAAACATGTCATCGCTGGTCAAATTGGGGAGGGGACCAGAGAAACCTACGGAGTCCGACATACTTATGGCGTAGTTACACACCAGGAAAATATTCATTTTGGTCACTTCCGACTGGGGAAGACGGGAGTCATTAGCTCCGACATGGATGATGACTTTACCATATTTACAATTACCCTTTGCCAGTAGCTTCAAATTTGCTTCAATGTCGCCCGCTCTGGCCCCCGGGATACACCTAACTATGGTCGCTGGAGTCGGCCTCACATGCCTGACTATGGAGTCACCAATCACCAGGGTCGGCTTCTCAACGGGTGTGCCGCTGAGTGGGGAAAATCGGTTAGACACGTGAAGCGAGTGGTGGTGTTCCGTGCGCCCTTTAGGACTACGCTTCCTCCGAACCGTCACCCACCGGCCCTGCCTGGCCGGCTGCTCGGGAGCTGCAGGGGAGCGGCTACCAGCAGCTGCTACAGGCCGGTCCGCCGCTACTTTAGCCTGGTTAGCTGACGAGTCTACGGGACTATGGTCAAATTGGTGGAACCGGACCTCTAACTGACTGAGCCTCGCCTCCAGCCCTGCAAATAAACTACATTCTAAGCACTTACCGTCTTCACTAAAGGAGGCAGAGGAATAGCTAAACATTTCACACACTGAGCAGCAAAGAGGTGAAACGATGGGAGACGGAGAGGCCATGCTAAGAGGCTAACAGAGGCTAACGGACAGAAAATGTATCGGTGATTGGTGACAGTGAAAGTTGCGGAAGAGAAAATGACGAGTGTTGAAATAAAGACAGAAATGTACCAGATATAGTGCTATTTTACCAGAAAACAATCTAAGTTTGGACAAAAAAGTCGGGAGAGATCAGAGCCTGCAAACGCCGTGAAGCAGCAACAGACCGCAACACCAGGAAGTGACGCGATGCGTGACGCAGTACGTTACCCAATCAGCAAGCCAGCAAGAGCCTCAGCAAGCCAGCTCTTCACCTTCAGCTGTTCGACATCTCATCATTAGCTCAAAGTTCAGCTCTCTGTTTGTGCTGGAATCTCAACTCTTTAGTAATGCAAAAGTGTCAGCAGGAACTAAACATCATCCAGAAGCTGGGTCAGGTCTACAGATTTAGGATTCTTGAACCATCTCTGACTATAAACTGTATTTGGGCAGCGTAGTAATGTCATCCAAAAGATTTGTGTTCTATGTCTAAAACTGAGACATGAACCAGAAAAAAAGAGATATGGTTTTGATACATCTGAAGCTCTGAATGGAACTCAGAAATTGTCCAGAATAATTGTGGAAAATGAGCATGTTTCCATAGTGATGAGAGTCAGTGTGTTGAATGATGCTGACATGAAGTAGTGGAAGTAAAGAGTCGTGTTGGTGGAGGCTTTTGAAGCAGGAAATGTGATGAGCTGGACTCACCAGTGTCTCAGAGACTCTGCTGTGTTGTCGAGGAAAACCCGATGGACTCGCTTGGACCTTCTTTCAGAGACGAACAGGAATCTTCTGGACTGGATTTCTGCTCCGTCACACTTGAACTTTCCTCCTTCCTCCTTCTGCTCTGGTTCCTTCCTCTGATTTACAGGATTATTGTCAAACAGCAGAGTTGATGTGATGAATAAGACGGAGTGAAGCTTCGGCTGCAGCTCGTTGTTCAATCATTCACCTTTACATTGTCGTTTATCTTAAATTAACAGGAACCTGTTCAAAGTTCAGATCAGGACTGGGCGGCACGGACAATAAAACTATATTCCTCCTCATTCCTGCTGCTTTACAGTGCAGATGCTTTGCTTCCTCTGCTTGCTCTCTGCTTGATTTGCTTGTTATTGATTTTATGCTGATTTTTCCCAGATTTTTTCCTTCTTTCCATGTGAGCTTACCTGCGATAGCTCCTGGACACTAAGTGCAAGCTAACACACAGCTAAGGAACACAGATAACACAGCCAAATCTTTGCATTATAACCAATCATGGAGTGATAATCCTCCCTGGAACTGTCTTGATGCAAAACCAAAGTGTAAATCCTGTCTCCTGAAAGAGGGAGGACGTATCACAGGCAGGGCTGAGCAACCTGAAATCTGTGGAATCAACTGGCCTTCACTTCCTACGAGACAGAGGAGTTCTACCCCTGTAAATGGGAGGAAACAGGACTGGACCACCATGAATGGGAAGGTATCTGGATCTCTATCGCATGACCATCTATTCCAAAGCAGCAAGGAAAGGACTGAAAACCTGTAAAAAAGTAAAAGGCCACAGGGAAAGCTAAAAGCTGAGTCTGAGACTCTGATTGTGGGTGACTCTGCTGTAAATGATTTACAAATGATGTGCGGTTATAACAATGAAATCTTCTGCTTTCCTAGGGATATGGTCAATGATCCAACTGTGACAAACATCGTTCTGCATACAGGGTCAAACAATGTGTTCGATTAAACAATGGATTTAATTTGAACAAGTCAGGGGTGAAACTGTTCATCGCAGTCTTATTCATTGAATCAATTCAATGTCAGCGGTTAACTCCTGGAAGGTTTCGGTCTTTTTAATACGTGGCTGTACAGCTGCAGGCCTCATCCAGAGTCCTGTTTCTGAATGTTTACAGGCCGCCAAATACCTTGCAGACTTTTTTGATGACCTCAGTGAACTGCTGTCTGTGGTTGTTACATTACTATAACCTTATATTATAATAACGAGATAGAGAGAGTGAGTTGCCTTTAGATGTTTACTTCCAGCTTCGTAGGGTAGGATACAACAATGACCTCACTTCCGTATTGCCACATACTAAAAGCAGCCCCCTGATTGGCTGAGGCGTAACCAAGCACGCCCGCCGATAAGGGGGGGACAAACGGGTCTGTTGTCCCGGGCCCAGGGTAGGGGGGGGCCCAGAACTGAAAAAAAAAAATTATTCTCATTAAATTATGGAATCATTTTTCAAAATGTTTAAAAATATGCCTATTTGTGGAAAAAATATGTAGTATTTGAGTTACATAAAAGCTTGTTATTTGTTTTCTTCCTAATTGTCCTTGTGGTCAAGAACCCCCAACACAAAAATGGTTTGGCCGCTGATCAAAATTTGACGTTATCATTTAATTCAACCATTAGAATGGTCAAAATGTCCGGTCAGCACAAGTCCGGTGCTCAGAAAAGAAGAGAAAAGAGAAGAAGAGAAGAAGAAAATAGAGGCCTCATAGATTCTCTACACAAACATTTTAAAAAGGTGGTGACGGTGAATTGGCTGGAATTAATAAAGTCAGCGTAGAGCAAGGTAAGAAACAGCAGCCAACGTTTACCAACCTTGTAACTTATCCTAACTGGCTAGCTTTAATGTTAACATCCATTAGCTTGTATAAAAACCTGAAGAGCAGAGGGAGAGGAGAGGAAGAGGGAGAAGGAGAGATCCGGCGCAGGGGGGCCCATCTTAGATTATTTTGTCCGGGGCCCCGGCAAGACTGTCAGCTGGCCTGTAACCAAGTATATCCTGTAACAGGTTATCAACCTTACACAACAGTGATCTGTGTTCATTTTGACCGTGAAATTATTGTTGGTGATTTTAAGATCAATGTAGACAACCCTCAGGACAAAGGAACTCAAGACCTGAGTAACACTCTGAACAACTTTGGGCTGACTCAGCGTGTAACAGAGGCTACGCACAATAGAGTTTAAAGGTTACTGTGTCTGATGTGGGCGTGTCTGATCGGTCCTGTGTTTTCTTTGAGAGGACAATTTCAGTGCACACAAATGTCTCAACAGCAGTGGTCTCAAAACGGTGTATAATTGAAAACCGCAGTGAGACATTTAACCAGGTCTTCTCTCTGACACCTGCCCTGTCCGGGGGTTCAGTCGCTGAGTCACTAGCTTTGGTGCTAAAATGTTAAATGTTATGGACACTATTGCTCCCATTTAGGTGAAAGTCACAGACCCCGACTGTGGGCCCAATTCGGTTCACCTCCGGCCATGTTAGACCAGGTGAGGGCGGTTATTTGTGTGAAAACTCATTGTCTCGTGAGCTGTATACATTGCCTTTGTAAGAGAGGAACTTAGGCACGCAATTGAACCAATACAACAGAAACTTGGCTCCCGTGATCAGGCCATTGCAGAGTTACAGCAAGCGTGCATGGACCACAGTGACCCGCTAACTTCACTGAATTCAACAGTTTCCACGCTAAAAGCCAAGATCAAGTTTCTGACCACTAAATGTGAGGACCTGGAGGTCAGAGCCAGGAGCAACAACGTACGGCTGGTAGGTGTGCCGGAGGGGGCTGAAGGTGTGGCCCAACTGAATTTATTACAAGCTGCTGATGGACTCCTTCAGCCTGGCTGATTCCCCCCTGCTTGTCTGTGCTCATCTCACTCTCCGACCCAAGCCTAGTGATGGTAAACCACCCCGACCCTTTCTGACTCATGTGCACTTCTTTCACACGAGGAATGATATAAGATAAACTACAGCTTGAAAACGGCTGACAGTTTGTTTGGTAATGTTATGCCCCAGTCTAGGGGTGCCAGAACACAACATGATAAGGCCCCATCTTCCCCAAGTCCCAAGTAGCCACAACCAAGATTTGGTTTCAATAAAAAAGGACGTGATTTATTTACACAAAAGTAAATGAACATATAACTAAACTGAGAATGAGCTACTAGGCTTCAGTGTGGACTAAGGCCAAAACAACAAAGAGAAGGGTCCTGTCTTGGGAGTAGGTAACTGACCTGTCAAACACAAGAAACAAATGACACAAGGCTTACCTCCCTAACTAAGATAAACAAGAGAAAACAAGGTTAACAAAACTGGCAGCCCACCCTTACTACTCACAAGTAACTAATATCAAAACAGATTCCAAAGTTCTAAGCAAAAGGTGTGGCCGGTTGGGAGAGGAGGAGAGGAGGAGGAGAGGAGGAGAGTCTGCAGCCCACTTGCTTGGCTCCTTATATATCCGGTGATGTCGGTTTCAGCCAATCACCGTCCAGGGCATGGAACCTTCCCACCAATGACCGCACGGCTGTGGCGCACACCTATTTGCATTGTAGCACGCCTCGCTGCTACGGGGTCACCAGACAGGACAGCGGACACCGGGTTTTGGGGAGAATACGTATTTTATTTATAGGCTGATCAGACATGCTCAGTCTGCTTTTGCAGCATATCACAACAGTGATGCCAATGTGAAAAACAGAATCTTCCCGTATTTATAAACTAAAGTACAACCCGTATTGAGCTGAAAAGGGACGCACTTTGTCCCGTATTACTGTGAGAGTCAAAAAATAGTCATAAAATGCCAATGGAAAATGGCCTTGAGCCGTTGAGTTCATAAATTATTTTTTGGCTTAGGCTATTTACACCCGGGTGCCAGTACTGATGCATAGGCTATTTTCACCCTGCTACTAATATCAATGTATGCTATTTGCACCCATGTATTATTAGAAAAAAAAAGTAAAATAAATCCATTAGCTCAACAGTGATTGACAGGTATTGACACCACTTTTGATAAATGTAATTTAATCTCTGCAAAATAACTTACAATGACATAAGAGCAAAAAATTGTTCATACAACAGTGTGAGAGCAGACGTTTGTCTGGCTCTATTGTTTGACGTGGTTCCAACTTTAGAGTGGTGCACATGCGCATGGGCAAGTGAAAAAGCACATTCTGTTGCAGACACGTTGGTGCACATGCGCATGGGCAACGCATTTGTTTTCATATGTGAACAGGGTGTGAATAGCTCAGCTGGTGGGGGCTTGCTATTTGTACCCTGGTGCAAATAGTCACTCCGTTGTTTTTTTCTGCACAAATATGTTTACAAGTTTTCCACATACTTTCTGCTTGCACTTTTGTTATTGCACTAAAAATGTGCACTATTACAGGATGGATGTTCTGCTTTCTTTCTATTGTTTTATATTCATTTATACAATTTTAAGTTAAGCAGGAGAGGTTTCTGTTTAAGAAAGATACTTATTTTATTCAGTTAATTTGGTTAACAAGCTCGAAACGGAGTAGGATTGAAGTAAACACTTATCCAGTCCTACCCCTGAATCTGACATACATTCTTACATATAACAAGAGTTTCAGTAAGCTTACTTATAAAACACCCATATACTTTATTAACTGTTCTATACAGTGATATAATACTCAAATATATGTATATATATAAATATAGTCAAAATCAAACAAATCAAGGCAAACAAAAGAAAAGAAAACAAATGCCCTTCATTTAGTTGTGCTACTATGTATGCATGTACTAATAGAAGTAATTATAATGCATAGTATTACATCATCATTACTTTACTATAATACTACAATATAATAGAGGACAATAGACAGCGGTGATATAACAATATACTTGAATAACTATATAAGAGTAGATATGCAATTTAAACACTGGTTCATATATTTACCTCCAATTATATACATAAAAAAAATTACTATAAATATATCGACATATCTATATATAACTATAAATCAATATGTATTAATAGAGGTATAGATATACAAATACTGTACGTATAATATAACTCAATATATCTATGTACATACCTACATCTAACATATCTATATCCATAATATACATCTATATATCGACATATCTACATATAACTATAAATCAATATTAATAGAGATATAGATATACAAATACTGTACGTATAATATAACTCAATATATCTATGTACATACCTACAGTACATCTAACATATCTATATCCATAATATACATCCATCTACATATATTTGAAAACAAATATATGTATAATGTTTTTTTGTTTTCTTTTATTTTTTGTATATTGTTGAGACTGATATATTAATTTATAAATGGGTATATTTATATCAGTGTGTATAGCTGTGAGGATGTATTATTAGTGACATTTATATATTGATCTTTTGTTTTTTTTCTTGTATAGAAATTAAATTAATTTGATCATAATGAAATTCTGGACCGGGTCCCAGTCCGTGTCTGCCCAGGATGAGGGAGTGTGCCTTGCTCGGCGGCCGCGGGCAGAGATGGCGCCTGGTGCCGGTGAGTAAGCACAAAAGCAGAGAGGAGGGAGGAGACAGGGATGCGGAGAGGAGGAGAGGAGGAGAGGGAGGAGAGGGAGGAGGAGACGCCGCATCACTCGCAGCATCACATGGCAGCATGATGATGATGATGATGGCAGCGCCCTGAGAGGATTCCTGCTTCATCCTCGGCTTTTCCATGACATTATTGTGAGGCAGCGTGATTCCTTGGACGGGAGGCGGCGGGGGTCTGGCGGTCTCCCCCCCCACCCCCTCCGGAGAGAGGGCAGCAGAGGGAGGGCGATGGCCGCCGGAGGAGCAGCGGGATGCGGGGAGGCGGCGGAGCGCTGCCGCGCCGAGGTGGAGCGGCTGAGCCGGGAGCTGGCCGAGGCCAACCGGGAGAAGGTCCGCGCCGCGGAGTGCGGGCTGGTGGTGCTGGAGGAGAACCAGAGCCTGAAGCAGCAGTACGCGGAGCTGGAGGCCGAGCAGGAGGCGCTCCGGCTGGAGCTGGAGCAGCTGCAGGAGGTGGGACCAACACAACATGTGGAAATCATGCCTGCATGGAGGTTTATGTCGGTTCAGGTTGCAGATCCATCCATGTGCAGACATGTAGAGCAGCTGTAGTCCAGACTTTAGTCCACACTTTAGTCCAGACTACTCTGCTGCAACAATAGACTGACATCACTGGGGATGGGACAAATACAACCTTGAACTTTCACCGAGCCATCAGTTATTGATCAGAAATGAGGACAAAACAGTCAAATAAATGGTAAATAAAGTGGATTTCCCCATTGAGGGATAAATAAATGAGAATCATATCTTATCTTATCTTATCTTATCTTATCTAAATAAACAATAACATTGACTTCAGGTGGTCGTTCTTAATACTAACCTCCATGATTCAGCAGCAGTGGATGCAGATGTTTCCTTCAGATGCAGTAGGTGTTTGCTTCACTAATAATAATAATAATAATAATAATAATAATCTTTTTATTTTATTTTATTTATATAGTGCTTTTAAAAGATCTCAAATATAGCATAGATGTTTCCTACAGTAGTGGTAGATGTTTCTTTCAGCAGTGGCAGATGTTTCCTTCAATAGTGGTAGATGTTTCCTTCAATAGTGGTAGATGTTTCCTTCAATAGTGGTAGATGTTTCCTTCAGCAGCAGTAGATGTTTCCTTCAATAGTGGTAGATGTTTCCTTCAGCAGCAGTAGATGTTTCCTTCAATAGTGGTAGATGTTTCCTTCAATAGTGGTAGATGTTTCCTTCAATAGTGATAGATGTTTCCTTCAATAGTGATAGATGTTTCCTTCAATAGTGGTAGATGTTTCCTTCAGCAGCAGTAGATGTTTCCTTCAATAGTGATAGATGTTTCCTTCAATAGTGGTAGATGTTTCCTTCAATAGTGATAGATGTTTCCTTCAATAGTGATAGATGTTTCCTTCAATAGTGGTAGATGTTTCCTTCAATAGTGGTAGATGTTTCCTTCAATAGTGGTAGATGTTTCCTTCAATAGCAGTAGATGTTTCCTTCAATATTGGTAGATGTTTCCTTCAATATTGGTAGATGTTTCCTTCAATATTGGTAGATGTTTCCTTCAGCAGCAGTAGATGTTTCCTTCAATAGAGGTAGATGTTTCCTTCAATAGAGGTAGATGTTTCCTTCAATAATGGTAGATGTTTCCTTCAATAGTGGTAGATGTTTCCTTCAATAGCAGTAGATGTTTCCTTCAGCAGCAGTAGATGTTTCCTTCAATAGCGGTAGATGTTTCCTTCAATAATGGTAGATGTTTCCTTCAGCAGCAGTAGATGTTTCCTTCAGCAGCAGTAGATGTTTCCTTCAATAGTGATAGATGTTTCCTTCAATAGTGGTAGATGTTTCCTTCAGCAGCAGTAGATGTTTCCTTCAATAGCAGTAGATGTTTCCTTCAATAGCAGTAGATGTTTCCTTCAATAGAGGTAGATGTTTCCTTCAATAGCAGTAGATGTTTCCTTCAATAGCAGTAGATGTTTCCTTCAATAGTGGTAGATGTTTCCTTCAATAGTGGTAGATGTTTCCTTCAATAGTGGTAGATGTTTCCTTCAATAGTGATAGATGTTTCCTTCAATAGTGATAGATGTTTCCTTCAATAGTGGTAGATGTTTCCTTCAATAGCAGTAGATGTTTCCTTCAATAGTGGTAGATGTTTCCTTCAATAGTGGTAGATGTTTCCTTCAATAGTGGTAGATGTTTCCTTCAATAGTGATAGATGTTTCCTTCAATAGCAGTAGATGTTTCCTTCAATAGAGGTAGATGTTTCCTTCAATAGCAGTAGATGTTTCCTTCAATAGTGGTAGATGTTTCCTTCAATAGTGGTAGATGTTTCCTTCAATAGTGATAGATGTTTCCTTCAATAGTGGTAGATGTTTCCTTCAATAGTGATAGATGTTTCCTTCAATAGTGATAGATGTTTCCTTCAATAGTGGTAGATGTTTCCTTCAATAGTGGTAGATGTTTCCTTCAATAGTGGTAGATGTTTCCTTCAATAGTGGTAGATGTTTCCTTCAATAGTGGAAGATGTTTCCTTCAGCAGCAGTAGATGTTTCCTTCAATTGTGGTAGATGTTTCCTTCATTAGTGGTAGATGTTTCCTTCAGCAGCAGTAGATGTTTCCTTCAATTGTGGTAGATGTTTCCTTCAATAGTGGTAGATGTTTCCTTCAATAGTGGAAGATGTTTCCTTCAGCAGCAGTAGATGTTTCCTTCAATTGTGGTAGATGTTTCCTTCATTAGTGGTAGATGTTTCCTTCATTAGTGGTAGATTTTTCCTTCAATAGTGGTAGATGTTTCCTTCAATAGTGGTAGATGTTTCCTTCAATAGTGGAAGATGTTTCCTTCAATAGTGGTAGATGTTTCCTTCAATTGTGGTAGATGTTTCCTTCAATAGCAGTAGATGTTTCCTTCAATAGTGGTAGATGTTTCCTTAAGCAGCAGTAGATGTTTCCTTCAATAGTGGTAGATGTTTCCTTCAATTGTGGTAGATGTTTCCTTCAATAGCAGTAGATGTTTCCTTCAATAGTGGTAGATGTTTCCTTCAATAGTGGTAGATGTTTCCTTCAATAGCAGTAGATGTTTCCTTCAATATTGGTAGATGTTTCCTTCAATAGTGGTAGATGTTTCCTTCAGCAGCAGTAGATGTTTCCTTCAATAGTGGTAGATGTTTCCTTCAGCAGCAGTAGATGTTTCCTTCAGCAGGATGTTTCCTTCCTTCTTTAGTGTCTCATGATTCTGGAGGTTTTCTCACCCGTTCTTCTTTCCAACGTTGCTTCATTGAGGTTGTTGGACATCCACTTCTACACAGCTTTCTAAATTTCACACCACAGCACCTCATCCAAGTTCAGGGCTGGACGTTAACAAAGTCGTCCCAGAACTTGGATTATTTTATTTTCCATCATTCTCATCTAGATCTGCCGCTGCGTTATATGTCACAGCGACTTTTCCATGATTCTACACCACCATACTTCCTGAAACACCAGAGTGATATGTTTTACTGTAACTTACGTACTGACACCTGAGAACCTGATCTTGGTTCAGTTTCTTACCTTCTCCCTGTCATGTCTGAAGGTCATATTCAGTTTGTTGAGGAGGGGTTATGACTCTCATTTCGGTTTTTCTTTTACATAAATGAAAGAAATTAACTTATCTGGATACATGAACATTTTTGGATACATGGAGATGTCTGGAGAGATGGAGATGTCCGGAGACATGGAGATGTCTGGAGACATGGAGATGTCTAGATACGTGGAGATGTCTGGAGAGATGGAGATGTCTAGATACGTGGATATGTCAGGAGACATGTAGATGTCTGGAGACATGGAGATGTCTAGATACGTGGATAGGTCAGGAGACATGGAGATGTCTGGAGACATGGAGATGTCTAGATACATGGAGATGTCTAGATACGTGGAGATGTCTAGATACGTGGAGATGTCAGGAGACATGGAGATGTCTGGAGACATGGAGATGTCCGGAGACATGGAGATGTCTGGAGACATGGAGATGTCCGGAGACATGGAGATGTCTGGAGACATGGAGATGTCTAGATACATGGAGATGTCTAGATACGTGGAGATGTCTAGATACGTGGAGATGTCAGGAGACATGGAGATGTCTGGAGACATGGAGATGTCCGGAGACATGGAGATGTCTGGAGACATGGAGATGTCTAGATACGTGGAGATGTCTGGAGAGATGGAGATGTCTAGATACGTGGATATGTCAGGAGACATGTAGATGTCTGGAGACATGGAGATGTCTAGATACGTGGATAGGTCAGGAGACATGGAGATGTCTGGAGACATGGAGATGTCTAGATACATGGAGATGTCTAGATACGTGGAGATGTCTGGAGAGATGGAGATGTCTAGATACGTGGATATGTCAGGAGACATGGAGATGTCTAGATACGTGGATAGGTCAGGAGACATGGAGATGTCTAGATACCTAGATACGTGGATATGTCAGGAGACATGGAGATGTCTAGATACATGGAGATGTCTGGAGACATGGGGATGTCTGGAGACATGGGGATGTCTGGAGAAATTAAGATGTCTGGAGACATGGAGATGTCTAGATACATGGAGATGTCTAGATACATGGAGATGTCAGGAGACATGGAGATGTCTGGAGACATGGGGATGTCTATATACATGGAGATGTCTGGAGACATGGGGATGTCTGGAGACATAAAGATGTCTGGAGACATGGAGATGTCTGGAGACATGGGAATGTCTAGATACATGGAGATGTCTAGATACATGGAGATGTCAGGAGACATGGAGATGTCTGGAGACATGGAGATGTCTGGATACATGGAGATGTCTAGATACATGGAGATGTCAGGAGACATGGAGATGTCTAGATACATGGAGATATCAGGAGACATGGAGATGTCTGGAGACTAGGGATGTTAATAATTAATCGATTTTCGATTAATTGCCGTTATGAAATTACCCGATTAAAATTAACGATTACAATTAATCTATTTATTTATTTATTTTTTTCGTTTAATTTCACCAGCTGGTATTACGCCCGGACCACATTTAATGCGACACAACGCACTGCGCCGCGCGAGAAAGAGACGGCGGATATGTTTGGTTTTAGTAACATGCTCAGGCAATGAGTCTGCAATGGCCCAGACGGGAGACACATGTAGCTCAGTGCTTAACTTTTATTTTCAATCCACTCTATATTCTTCTGGTTGTTCTCCGATATGTTCCCCTAAAGCCTGAAGGTTCCGCCTTAAATCGACGCAGAGCCGCCGCCGTAGCCTACGGCGTAGGCTCTGCGTTGTTGTAACGCGGAACCATAAATCAGCCTTCACCCGGTACATACATAGGTTTCTTTAAACATCTGTCCCCGCTACAGTTTTAACTAAAAGAAAATGTGCTCCAATACAGCAGGTCTCATAATTTTATTTTGAACACTGCCAAAACTCAAAACTTAAAACGTAACTAGAACTTAAAATTTGCTTGACACAAATGACACTATTATGGCTGCTGCTACTACTAATAGCCTTGAAGTGCACTTTATATTATATTCCTTGTGGTACAAAAATGTCTTTTTGTTACTTTTGTATCAAATAAATATTTGATTAAGGAATACATTAAAATGTCCTTTGTATTTTATATAAGCAAAAAAAATTATGTTTGTATCTCAGATGGGGGAAAAACGCCGCTTATCAACTAATCGATGATCGATCGATAAGGTTATCAACTCTAGATACATGGAGATGTCTGGATACATGGGGATGTCAGGAGACATGGAGATGTCTAGATACATGGAGATGTCTGGAGACATGGGGAAGTCTAGATACATGGAGATGTCAGGAGACATGGAGATGTCTAGATACGTGGAGATGTCTGGAGACATGGGGATGTCTAGATACATGGAGATGTCAGGAGACATGGAGATGTCTGGAGACATGGAGATGTCTGGATACATGGAGATGTCTAGATACATGGAGATGTCAGGAGACATGGAGATGTCTAGATACATGGAGATGTCTGGAGACATGGAGATGTCTGGAGACATGGGGATGTCTAGATACATGGAGATGTCAGGAGACATGGAGATGTCTAGATACATGGAGATGTCTGGAGACATGGAGATGTCTGGAGACATGGGGATGTCTAGATACATGGGGATGTCAGGAGACATGGAGATGTCTAGATACGTGGAGATGTCTGGAGACATGGAGATGTCTGGAGACAAGGGGATGTCTAGATACATGGAGATGTCTGGAGACATGGAGATGTCTGGAGACATGGGGATGTCTAGATACATGGAGATGTCAGGAGACAGGGAGATGTCTGGATACATGGAGATGTCTAGATACATGGAGATGTCAGGAGACATGGAGATGTCTAGATACATGGAGATGTCAGGAGACATGGAGATGTCAGGAGACATGGAGATGTCTAGATACATGGAGATGTCTAGATACATGGAGATGTCTAGATACATGGAGATGTCATGAGACATGGAGATGTCTGGAGACATGGGGATGTCAGGAGACATGGAGATGTCTAGATACATGGAGATGTCTGGAGAAATTAAGATGTCTGGAGACATGGAGATGTCTAGATACATGGAGATATCTGGAGAAATTAAGATGTCTGGAGACATGGAGATGTCTGGATACATGGAGATGTTTGGAGAAATTGAGATGTCTGGAGACACAGAGATGTCTGGAATAATTAAACTTTGACTTCATCAGAGAACAAACTTTTTCCCAGTGATGTTGTAGACCACCAAGGGCTTCTTTGTCCAGCTCCTCTGGATGATCAGCTCCGTCACTGATGGAAATGATCAGATACGCTGCTTGATTGAACATCTGCATCTGCATCGCAGCTGTCATGGATGTCGTTCCTGTTTGGATGTCGTTCCGGGTCGGTGAACATCTTGAGCTGTGTCGCAACTGTCGTGCATGTCGTTCCGGGTCTGTAAACATCTTGAGCTGTGTTGCAACTGTCGTGCATGTTGTTCCGGGTCTGTAAACATCTGGAGCTGTGTTGCAACTGTCGTGCATGTCGTTCCGGGTCTGTAAACATCTTGAGCTGTGTTGCAACTGTCGTGCATGTCGTTCCGGGTCTGTAAACATCTGGAGCTGTGTTGCAACTGTCGTGCATGTCGTTCCGGGTCTGTAAACATCTGGAGCTGTGTTGCAACTGTCGTGCATGTCGTTCCGTGTCTGTAAACATCTGGAGCTGTGTTGCAACTGTCGTGCATGTCGTTCTGTGTCTGTAAACATCTGGAGCTGTGTTGCAACTGTCGTGCATGTCGTTCCGGGTCTGTAAACATCTGGAGCTGTGTTGCAACTGTCGTGCATGTCGTTCCGGGTCTGTAAACATCTGGAGCTGTGTTGCAACTGTCGTGCATGTCGTTCCGGGTCTGTAAACATCTGGAGCTGTGTTGCAACTGTCGTGCATGTCGTTCCGGGTCTGTAAACATCTGGAGCTGTGTTGCAACTGTCGTGCATGTCGTTCTGTGTCTGTAAACATCTGGAGCTGTGTTGCAACTGTCGTGCATGTCGTTCCGGGTCTGTAAACATCTGGAGCTGTGTTGCAACTGTCGTGCATGTCGTTCTGTGTCTGTAAACATCTGGAGCTGTGTTGCAACTGTCGTGCATGTCGTTCCGGGTCTGTAAACATCTGGAGCTGTGTTGCAACTGTCGTGCATGTCGTTCCGGGTCTGTAAACATCTGGAGCTGTGTTGCAACTGTCGTGCATGTCGTTCCGGGTCTGTAAACATCTGGAGGTGCATCGCAGCTGTGGTTGCGGGTCGGCGTGGAAGGAAAGCCCTCTGGGAGCCTGCCAGGGCAGGAATGTCTGTGACATCAGTTAGATTCATAGTTTAGAATTAGTTTTTCCGCATCACTCTGGGAGAGAATGTTGATTATCTTTGTGATATTATGGAGATGGAAAAACGCTGTTTTACAAACCTGATTAATATGCTGTTTAAACCACAAATCCTGATCAAAATAATGCCAAGGTTTCGCATAGTTGTACTGGAGGCCATCACAAACCATGTAATCCCTTCCTGAGATGTTTAGGACCAAAAATAATTACCTTTGTTTTATCAGAATTTAGAAGAAAAAAAGAAGTTGTGGACATCCAGCCCTTGATGTCCCTAAGACAGGCCTGAAGCTTCGCTAGCGGTTATAGCAGCCCATAATCATTTAACTTTAATCACAGCCACAAGGAGGTCCAAACTTAACTTCAACTGACAAAATATGGAACAAGCCTCATTTGTCCAAAATGGTTTCTCTTCCTGGAGAAAAAGCTGGTCAAGGCACTTTTCCACTCTTTAACTCTACAAACTCATCTCTTGAGGTGGTGACTTTGTCTTTGAAAACACTATCCAGAGTCAAGATTACTCCTTTATAGCAGGGGTCTTCAACTGGAGCAGGGGTCTTCAACCGGGGGTCCGCAACCCCTAGGGGGGCCGTGGAGGTACTGCAGGGGGTCCTCCAACTTAAAAAGAAATAAAGGCAATTTTAACCAATATATATATATATATATATATATTATAACATATATATATATATATATATATATATATATATATATATATATATATATATATATATATATATATATATATTTAAATATATATATGATTGAGAAAACTCCATTAACAGGCAATAATAATCTACTTTTGACAATAACTATTTAGTCTACAACTCTACATAAATGATTCCCATGACGTGAGTCATGTGACTAATGAAAACTTTAGAGCGGAAAAACAAGCTAGCTAGTCAGGAACAGTCAGGAATTGGTTCATAAGGTGATATAAGCAGAATAAAACACATTCAAAAGTTATATCCCTGCTCTGTTTTTCTCTCATCCAAGGGGTACCTGGGCTAAAAAGGGAAGACCCCTGACAGAAACCCATGTTTTGTCTGTGTGATGTCCATCCCCAAGTTGTAAAAAAAAATCAGGGGGAATGGTGGATTTTATCATATGGGGATGGATAATTTGTGCTGATTACAAATAAAATATTATTACAAATAATAGCAGTGACCAAAACAGCTGCAGAAATACTGCAGGAATTACATAGCAGCAGTTAAATGCAGCCTTCTGTAAGCTTTAAATATCCACTGGGCTTACATCAAATACATCAAAACACAACAATAAAAAACACTTTTCTGAACTTATCAATATGACTCTGTCCTTCACAGGATAAGTAACATGGATCACTGCAAAAACTCTAAATCTTAACAAGAATATTTGTCTTATTTCTAGTCAAAATGTCTCATTTTAGTAAAAGAATCTCATTACACTTAAAACAAGAGTCATCACTGGAAAAAACAACAATGTTCACCTGTTTCAAGTAGATTTTCACTTGAAATAAGTAGAAAAATCTGCCAGTGGAACAAGATTTTATTGCTTGTAATGAGAAGATAAATCTTGTCCCACTGGCAAATTTTTCTACTTATTTCAAGTGAAAATTTACTTGAAACAGGTGAAAATTGTCAAATAAGTTATTTTTCTGGTGTTATTTTTCTGGTGATGACTCTAAATGTTGAAATAGCAGTAAAACCACATTCATTGATGAAATGACATAAGGGATGGAAAGGGGGGATGGCAGTTTTACAGGGGGGATGATTTGGACCGTTTTTATTTCAGGGGGGATGATTTGGACCGTTTTTATTTCGGGGGGGATGATTTTGACAATTTTTATTTCAGGGGGGATGCCATCCCCCCTCATCCCCCCTCATCCCCCCTAATCCCCCCTCAACTCCAGTACTGGTCCGTCCCAGATTCCTCAGAGATGTTGACAGCGTGTCTGGCTCCTTTACTCCCCAGCAAAAATGTTTCAATAGTTCCTGAGTGACTGTAGCTCTGTGTTGAAGTGTTGACGATGGTTTCCATGGTAACTTCCCATACAGATGTTTCGTTTGTTGGCTGTGCTCCGGAGCCACCAGGTTCTCCGTCATCCTGTCACTCCTCCCACCTAATCATGAATGAGACATGGGCACGCGCTCAGAAGCACTTAGGAGCAGACGGGATTCCTGAAAGATGCATGACTGCACCAGCACGCTGAATTATTCATGCATGAGGTCACCATCGTTCCTGAAAGAGACCCTGCGGGTTGATCATCCAGTTGATCATGACCGTCCACAGTTACATAGTAGTCAGCTGAGTGACTGCGTCTCAGTAAAACGTCCGTTATTGCAGGTGAGATGCGTTCACTGTGATGCAGACGGAGAGCGAGCAGCACAGGAACAGGAGGAAGGGAGAGAGCATGAGCGCATTGCCTCAAAGTTAAGCCTCGTTTACACGTAGCAAAAACGGAGGTGTTATCATGCGTTTTGGCCGTTCGTTTAAACCAGGGGTCGGCAACCCAAAATGTTGAAAGAGCCGTATTGGACCAAAAACACAAAAAACAAATATGTCTGGAGCCGCAAAAAATGAAAAGTCTTGTATAAGCCTTAGAATGAAAGCAAATGTCGAAAGGGTGAAATGTGGAGAAAAAAGTCAAAATGTTGAGAAAAAAGTCAAAATGTCGAGGAAAAAGTCAAAATGTCGAGATTAAAAAGGAAGAAAAAAAGAGAAAAAAAGGAAAAAAGAAGAAAAAAAGAAGAAAAAAAGAAAAAAAGGAAAAAAAAAGGTCAAACTTTTTTGAAAAAGCTCCAGGGAACCACTAGGGCGGCGCCAAAGAGCCGCATGCAGCTCTAGAGCCGCGGGTTGCCGACCCCTGGTTTAAACGAAAACGGAGCTCAAAGTCACCAAAAACGATCATTCCTGAAAACTCCGGCCAAAGTGGAGATTTGCAAAAACTCCGTCTTCACGTTTGCTTGTAAACAGAGAGAAATGAACATTTAGGCTTCAGAATGTCACATTATGAGACAGAAACGTCACCAGCGTCATGTGTGCGACCTGTGTTTAGAATTTGTTTAGCCACCGTCAATATTTTCTTGTATTTTACCTGTTTTATATTCTAACGTCACACTTAAAAGTAACTCCACTTCTCTGTCACTCCAAACGAAAGACTCTTGTTCATCTTGGAAGTAACTGGAAGTTACTCGTGTCATTTGTTGATGTTTTTTTCCAGGATTCTGATTGGCTAGCATGACTTTATCTTCTCGTTACACTGCCCCCTGTAGGTTTGGCTGCTCATAGCACCTTAACAGATATTTATGCGGGTTTGTGTAAATGATGGTATTTTTCAAAATGTAGAGGGGGAAATATCTGTTTTTGTAAATACCACTGTTTACTATGTGTAAACGTGGCCTTAGAGACTAGTACATGCAAGAAAGGTGAGAAAAGTGAGTGACAGAAAACATAGCAAAATGTGGACAAAGGGCTGACTTTACTTAATTAAAATTTCAGGCATGTGTGTACTGTTTACCCCTCAATTCAGTTAGAAGAGAAAAGACAAGCAAGGGAACAAATATTGCACATTTGTAATGGGTCTTTGTGTTTGTATTTATAAAACAAAAATAATGAAGGAATATAAATAATACATAATTAATATAATGTGTTTTTTACATTAGTATTTCGTTTTACAAATAGTTTGGTATTCATTTAATTGAATAAACTGAAAAATCTGAGGAGCCACTTGGGAGCCGAAAGAGCCGGCTCTTTTTAGGCAGTCGAATCAAAAGAACCCGTTCCTTAAAAAGAGCTGAAATCGGCATCAGTCCTTTTCAGACCACTAGGGTCCAGATCCAGACCTGCAGTTCCTCTACTGACCACTAGGGTCCAGATCCAGACCTGTAGTTCCTCTACTGACCACTAGGGTCCAGATCCAGACCTGCAGGTCCTCTACAGACCACTAGGGTCCAGATCCAGACCTGCAGGTCCTCTACAGACCACTAGGGTCCAGATCCACCTATGACTTGAAGGTTTAATACAGGAGGGAGTGGTACCCAGCACTTTCAAATGAGATTATCCCTCCATCCCGCTCTCACTCCACATATACCCTCTCCTTCCTTCCTTCCTTCCTTTGTCAGCACTCTCTTTCCAAATCTTTTAATGCAGCAGATTAAGGAAGTGAAAGAGGGAGCGTGCTAGACAACAGACTGAAGGAAGGATGACGGAGGTAGAGAGCAAGATATGGATAGATGTCGGGGCTGTCATTTCTTGTTCTCTCTCCTCCCATAAAGATTACTGTACATGACCTTCAGTGGAAGCAAAGCGACGTTTCTCATATTTCATGTTCTTACACCGATGTCAGACTGGAACACCGTGAGCAGACAGAACCAACCGGCAGCTAAAAAAGGAATAAATATTTTCAAAAATATATTGAAAATTAAAAATATGAGACTCTGTGTATCTCCCTGGAGTTGGAGGTGTGTAATTTAGCTGCGAGGCCGGCACGTCATTGTTTTTATTAACCTGTTATACCCAGGAGCCACTGATACAGGGGGTGCATGTCATTTAGGAACATAAATCTGAGATTAGACCTGGCATAAAGGGTTTTAAGAAAACATAATCTCTTGAGGCTGATGTGTTAAATGTATTAATGGGGATATTATAGGAGAGAGATGAGCAAACTCCATCTCCACCAACTAGAAACCTGCTGAAACCTGTCTGTGGTGCTGAGCAGGATTTAGGTTTCAAGAACCAGCCTCCACCTCGGTGTGGTAACTTCCCAAACGTCCTGCTAAATGTGAACTTCACTTTAATTAATTAACCACAGGAGTCGTTGGTTCATCCAAACTTCATAATAAACTAAAGGAATCATTGGTTCATAAAAACTTCATAATTAACAAAAGGAGTCGTTGGTTCGCCCAAACATCATAATTAACTGCGGGAGTCGTTGGTTATTCCAAACTTCATGAGAAACAAAGGAGTTGTTTGTTCATACAAACTTCATAATTAACCAAAGGAATCATTGGTTCATAAAAACTTCATAATTACCAAGAGGAGTTGTTGAACCAACAACTACTATAGTTAATTATGAAGTTTGGTTGAACCAACGACTTTTGTAGTTAATTATGAAGTTTGGGTGAACCAACGACTCCTTTGTCTTATTGTGAAGCTTGGATGAACCAACACTTGTAATTAATTATAGAGTTTGAATGAACCAACGACTTCTTTAGTTAATTATGAAGCTTGGATGAACCAACGATTCATTTGGTTAATTGTGAAATTTGGATGAACCAACAATTCCTATATTTAATTATGAAGTATGGATGAACTGACGGCTCCCTTTGGTTATATATCAAGTTTGGATGAACAAATGACTCCTTTGGTTAATTATCTAGTTTGGATGAACCAACAACTTCTTTAGTTAATTATGAAGTTTGGATGAGCCAAGGACTCCTTTGTTAATTATGAAGCTTGAATGAACCGACACTTGTAATTAATTATGAAGTTTGGGTGAACCAACAACTTCTTTAGTTAATTATGAAGTTTGGATGAGCCAAGGACTCCTTTGTTAATTATGAAGATTGAATGAACCGACACTTGTAATTAATTATGAAGTTTGGGTGAACCAACAACTTCTTTAGTTAATTATTAAGTTTGGATGAACCAATGACTCCTTTGGCTAATTATTAAGTTGAGATGATCCAACGACTCCTTTGGTTAATTATGAAATTTGTATGAACCAAAGACTCCTTTTGTTACTTATGAAGTTTGGAATAACCAACGACTATAAAGTTGGGATGAACCTACAAAGGAGTCGTTTGTTCACACAAACTTCATAATTAACCAAAGGAGTCGTTGGTTCATCCAAACATCATAAAAAACTAAAGGAATCATTGGTTCATAAAAACTTCATAATTACCCAAAGGAGTCGTTGCTTCGCCCCCAGACATCATAATTAACTACGGGAATCATTGGTTCTTCCAGACTTCATAATTAACCAAAGGAGTCGTTGGTTCATTTAAACTTCATAACGACAGGAGTCGTTGGTTCATATCAACTTGATAATTAACTCGAGCAGTCGTTTGTTCATTTACACCTAGATATTTAAACCCAGACGGGTAAATAATCTGTACAATGGTATTAACAGGAACATATACTTCTGTCCAAATTTAGCGTGATGCCTGCAAAGGAGAATATCCCCATATCTCCAGAATATCCAAAACAATGGGGACAGAAATTACAGGGTCAATTACATATAATAATAAATCATCTCCTTATAATTTCATTTTATAACCATATCGAATTATACCATTAAAGGAGGGAGAAGATCTTAGAGCAACTGACAAAAGTTCCATGGAAATAGTAAAGAAACAGCCTTAGCAGCAGCCTTGCCAGCTGCCTTGCCGGCGGCCCTGCTCCGTAGTAAAATATTCAGAATATGTCTGTGATTAAGTACATTAGCTTTAGGGGATGTGTACAAACGGGTGGTTCAGGAGAGGGTTATAGACGGTGAGACTTCAGAGGAGGAGGAAGGGAAGAGCTGGTGTGTTTTCTCACCACTGGCACCTTTAACGCTCTGCTGCTTCCCACTCACCCTGGTCCTTCAATGAGGAAACAGGAGTGCAAACTGCTTCGATGGTGAGGAGACTCATTGACACAGTTGCTCCAGCTATGTGGGCCTGTAACAGTTCAGTAACACCTATGGATTCCCCAAACACCAGGTGTGAGTGCTAACGAGTTGTGAGCGGCTCCTTTGCCTGCCCTCTATCTCTCTCAGGGAGATGAAGAATGTAGCATCGCTGGCAGCCAGGCTGTCCTCTTTCTCTGGTCGTCTAAAGACGTTTACGTCTTTCCGCACGGATCCTCCGTTCCGCTTTTGAGTGCGTCAGAACTTTCACAGGTAACACTGGTTGAGTGTGTTGAGTGGACGCTGGTGTGAATTGATGTTGCGACTTGCTGCCGATGTTCACCAGTAACTTAGGGTCAATGTAATTGCTCCTGTGTGAGTTGGAGTATCTCTCTATCCTCCCTATCCAAGATTTTCTTTTATCATCTTATTTCTGGGTGCCCGTGGGTGGTGGTATGGAGATTCAGTGATCACTCCAGCGTTTTGCATGATCGCACTGACAACAACTACCTGTCTGGATCCGGCACCCGGCTTGTGGATCCACCTGGTTGCTGTGTGGATTGAGATTGGACCAGCAAGGCCTTATCTGGTCCGTACTCCTTTGGACGGTCCTGTCATTTTGAAATTGCCCTGCTGCCGGTTTATTCCGGTATACAGCTGCTGAGCTTCTCTGGTTTCACCTGCCCATTCACTATCACCTGTCCAAGGCTCTGCCACCAGTACTTCTCCACACAGACATTGCTCGCCTCCCCCGCAGGAGAGTCTCACAGTGGGTTACGCAAGAATGTCCATTTTGACAACTCCAAAACAATAAAATCCTTTTGGTCTACGTCTCGCCAGCCTTGGAGAAACACCCACTGGACTGTTGATCATAATGCCTAGCCTAGCTGGGTCTGCTAGCCTGGCAGTCCAGCACTCCACTGTCAGCTTTGGTCTACGTGATATCCGCTCGCTCACGAGCAAGGTTCATCTCATCCAGGATCTCCTCACCGACTGTAAGCTCCTCTGTTTAACTGAAACATGGCAACAGCCCAGTAATTCTTCACAACTCCGTAAATCAACTCCACCAGGCTTTGTTTTCATCTACTGTCCCCGTGGCAATGGAGCCACAGTAATTGGAAAAGTGTAAAGTCCTGCCTGTGTTCGTACCTGTCTTCAGCTCATTTCAATGTAATGTGTTTAAGCTGCCTAGTCCCACTACTGTAGTTACAGTCTACTGCCCCCCAAAGCCCCACTGTGAATTCTTATCAGATTTTTCCACTTTATTCACCCATTTATCCACTCTCTCACCCATCTATCCACTCTCTCACCCAAAGCAATACTGTTGGGGGACTATAATATGGACAACACTGACTCACATCTCACCAGGGATTTTTCATCATTCCTGGACAGTTTTGGATTTCATCAATACAAATTTCCCAACACACACAAAAGGACATTTCCTCTCTCATTAAACACCGTTCTCCCCCTCCATGAAATCAACGTTCCATGTCTCATCTCATTCCTGAATATTAAGGACATTAACATTTACACCCTCTGCTTTTATGTTGGTAATATTCTGACTCTGGCCTCTCCACCCCCCCTCGTATCACACTACACTACTGGTTTGTGCAGCATTTGAAATTCTCTTGTCCTAGTGAAAACACAGTCTGTTTCCTAAACTGCTCCCTGGAACACCCCTGAACTCTGGTCCATGAAGGCTAAAGGTCGACAGCTCGACCGACTTAATAAACACACTGGAGACCAGTGTTTTTACTATCCACAAAGCAATGCACAAAACCAATATTTAACTCTACAAGGACTAAATCCAACTATTACTGTGGTCTGATCAGCTCCAATGAAGGCAACACCAAGAGTCTGGTGTTGCCTGACTCCCCACCCCCAATCTGCACTCAACTGACACCTGTCACCTGCACCTGTCACCTTCACCTGTCACCTGCACCTGCACCTGCACCTGCACCTGCACCTGCACCTACACCTGCACCTGCACCTGCACCCACTTCTATAGGATGTAGCTGCTGGTCATCACAATCAATGAATCTATAATCAGCAGGTGTACAGATTATAATCTACATCTCATGATGTTCATCATGGGGGTGAGGGGTGACATCTGCTGCTAGTCTAAAATGTGAAAAACACAGGGAAACGCACAATGAGCACACAAACCTTGGAGATCTGTAAGAGTAAAAACAAACAGACACAAGAACAGGCAGAGACATAAACAGCAACCATTTCAATCAATTTGAACCTCCATCTTCATGACCCCCTTCATCTTAGGGTGCTTTCAGACCTGCGGCCCGTTTGTTTTGTTCCGATTCAGGGGCTAAATAGATACAGTTGTTTCGTTTTTTGTTTGTGGCGTTTGTGTTCACAAGGCAAACGTCTGTAGCGGTTCAAAGCTGTTAACAAATGCCATGCGCGAACCAACTGTTCTCTCATTTTTCTTTTTTAAAGTCTGTTTATTAAATTTTTCAAAAATTTTTACAATTGAAAAAGTGGAAAATACAAGTCATATGTCAACAATAAAAGAGAAACGTTCAGGAGTGGTTACAGTAGTGGTATTCAAACAGATTAAAATAAAAGAAAGCAAAAGAAAGAAACACACCTAACATACATACACGTTAGACCACAATCAGACCAGGACAGAGACAAAGACAGAGACACGCTCACTAAGACAAAGACAAAGACAGAGACAAAGACGAAGACAAGGACAAAACCGAAGACAGAGACAAAAACATAGACAACTGGCTGGAGAGAGCATGTACCCGCCTAGGTCAGACGGACGGCACCAGGAGCGGACGCAGCCCACAATTGTACAAGTCAAATCATATAACAGCCGAGCCAGCGGAGAAGAGTAGAAAGATACACTATTTCAACCCTGCGATCATGGAAAGTAAAGGGGCCCATATTTTCTCAAACTGTGGCACCCTGTCGGAGAGAACAAATCTGATACTTTCTAGATGAATAACATTCCCTAGCTCCTTTATCCACATTTCAACAGTGGGAGGGCTCTCCGATTTCCAGAACTGGAGTATTAACTTCCTGGCCACTAGAGTAGCAAGCTTAACTGCCTGGCGTTCAAACTTGTTCCGTGCCCAGCCCCGTTCCACAACGCCAAACAGCGCCGTCAGCGGTTCAGGGGGAAAATCTCTCCGAAATGCTTTAGACATGAAATCAAAAATGCCACTCCAGAAGGCCTGTAATTTACGACAGTGAATAAATAGGTGAGCCAAAGTGCCTTCCTCAGTGATACACTTGCAGCACATAGGAGAGCCATTGTGGATTTTGTGCAATTTAACCGGAGAGAAGTGTAGCCTGTGGATTATTTTAAATTGGATTAAAGAATGCCTGATGTTAATGGAACTCCTATGAACATTGTCAATGCATTCTTCCCACATATCTTCCGGAATGTCTACACCTAAGTCTGCTTGCCACAGCTGCTGGAGGTGAGATAATGATGGGCTAGAGATATTCTGCAGGGTATCATAAACTCAACTGTTCTCTCATTGGTCAGAAATGAAAGCGGAAGGAGTTTCCTCTCATGTACCCCTGGGAAAAACAACAATGGTCATAACCCCTTTCACAGAGAGGGCGCAAAGCGCAGTCTGCCGCCGGCTTTCCCATTCATTCTGTATGTGCTACCCCACCTGCCACGGCGTTTGCGCCGCGCCTGCCTGCCCGAATTGAAAATCTTTTAATTTCACTGTGTCGCGCTGTGATGACATCTCGGCATGTCTAATAGGAGAGAAGGGAGAAGAGAGAGAAGGGAGAGCCGAGACCACCTCTCCTAGGCGATCTTGGTTCGCTTGTTTTGTCCCGCATCCGAGCGCTATTGCTGTGTTCACATGTACCAAACCAACTGATCTTTAGGGGGAAACGCTCCGTGTTTCGGAACAACTGCTCCAAACGGGACAGGTGTGAAAGCACCCTTAGACATAAAAAGATCCCAGACTGTGTTCGATGAGGTGATTTGACTGCATCAGAATACGATAGTGAAGGCACTGCAGTTCTTTTATCATTTATGCATCAACCGGCCCAAGGACGTATGGCTGCTGACCGGCTTCTCTGGCTTGATCTGCTTTAAGCTGGTGGCTTGCTGCCAATCCTTTGGTCAGATGCCACTGTTCTTCTATGTAGTCTTGTACCGTATCTCGTGCCAGCTTCTGTCCTTTCCTCCCAGCCAGTGTAGAGAGTCGGTGATGTTGCTGATCTTGTCACCCCAGTGTGGAGCTATTTTCAGTACCGGCTGCATTATTCTCTCTCTCTCTGTCTCTCTTTTGTCTTCATTGTTTTCCTTTTGGAGCTTCAAATTTCAGATCTATTTGTAACCTTCAGCGCTCTGCAGTTTCTTCCAGCAGTGTGGCGTGCCCAGTCCCATTCTTTGTGACATCTTTTTCCAGAGGGAGAGTTTTGGATTCAGTCTTTCGTTTCTTTGGCATTGTACTCCATACTTTTGGCCACCACTGCAGTCATGGCAGTGTTATTCTTCATCTGCATATTGAACTGTCGAACCATCGAGAAGCAATTGTTCACTGTTTCAAATATGGTGTTACAAGTTACTGCTGAAGATTTTTGGCTTTCTTTATTGGTGCTGGGATTTTAGTGGGGGTGTCAGACGGGCTCGTCACATCTTTGAACCCAGAGCTTCCATGTCTTCCTCCGTGCTTGCGTTGCTAAGGGTGATGCTGGTGCATCAGCATCAGTGGCCTTCGGCTCGTTAGATTTGGGATGGTGGGAGTCGTACTGGAAGAACTGGGAAATCTGAGTGTCTACACAAAGATATTAAGAAAAAAAAAGTCAGAAGAAGGATTAGTTTTGTAGTTTTCAGGACAAGCTGACGGAGCTTTTAAAGTAGTTTGCGCTCCGGGAGACATCCTGCCAGAAACCCCTTTTTAAAAAAAAAAAAAAAAAATTGTATCCCTGATTTCTTTCCACATTTTTATCCCCCAGTGCTTCTACAGTACCTAAAGGCTGAGTTATGGTTCTGCGTCTAAACGACGCCGTGCCTACGCGTCGACGCGTACCACACGCCACAGCCCACGCCGTCACTGACGTCACCTCCCAAAAATTGTAACTACGCATCGAGGCGATGCAGACCAAACGCAGACCGAGAAGGCTGTGATAGGTTTGCTTGATAGCAACGTATTTCCGGTTTCCGGTTTGAAGCAGTCGTGAACTTTCAGCGCTCTTTTCTTCGTGTATGTGTGATTTTTTTTTGTTTTGGTTTTTGCACAATAGTTGTCTCTTTCATTCACTGTGACCGGAAAAAGTCGGATAAACCATTCAGCGAAATGGAGTGATGGAGAAGTCCGAAGGGTTATGGACTCAGCCTTAAGTCAGTCCCGGGCATTGCCATCCTCTACCAACCCCGGGAGGCCCTACACTGAGCTCAGGTCTCCTCCTTAACCTGAGGAGTGAACAGGCCACTTCTTTTCACCAGACAGCTTCTCTGGCCGGACGTAGCGCTTGGAAGGATCACGTTATTCTGCGGGCCCCTGTCCTGCATGTTTTAGATGTTACCCTGCTTGAGCACACCGTGATACAAGTCATCAACAGAGTTGTGCAGACCTTGGTGACAAGCTAAGTTTAATTGACCATTAATTAGAATCAGGTTTGTTTTAATAATTTTCTTTATTAATCCCACAATGCATTTATCTGCATCTGCATTTAACCCATTTTCTAGTTGAACTACTAGCAGTGGGCTGCCATTTGCACGGTGCCCGGGGAACAGTGAGGGTTGAGGACCTTGCTCAGGGGCCCAAAGTGGTTGACCTGGGTTGCAATCCAGGGGCTTGAACCTGAATCCTCCAGACTCCAGCCCTCCTCTGTAACCACTAGGCTACCACTTCCCAGGTTGGTGCAGGGAAAAATCTAAAACATGCAGGACAGGGGCCCACGAAGACCAGGATTGAGAAACACTGGTCTAGGCGCTGCTGAAAAGTCAGCTGGAGCCGCGAGCAGCTATGAAGTGACAGAGTTCCTGGTAGATCTGGTCGTTCCTTATCTCCGTCTAGATCCCTTTTTAATTCTCTCCTCAGCACCAGGTTTATGAACATCTGCACCTCAGAGTTGGATCACCAAAGAGACTTTTGTGCTGCCATTGCTGGTCGAATAAAATGAACAAGAAGCCGTCAGAGTTGCTTTTTCTCTGATTTCCTCCTCCTGACTCAGACGTCTGACTCCAACCCCCCGACCAATCGGTGGCCTGTAGTGTGATGATGTCAGATACAGCCGACTCAGCAGCTTAGAACCTCAGCAGAATAGTTACAGAAAAGTATCTACTCGGCACGTTAGACCCCTAGTGGAAAAGAACCAAACCGAGGCGAGTCGAGTTGGACTGAGTAGGTACTAGTGGAAAAGCGCCATATGCGTCATGAGAAGAGTTCAACGGATGACTAACACCCGTTGAGTTTTATTTAGTTTTTTTGGGTGGTGGATTTGTGTTTACAACTTCTCTTGACAGGAACCTAAAGCTGCCTCTGAGTAGAAATCTTGTGTTTTTCTCCCTCGCTCCCTCACCTTGTCTCTGCTGCTTTCTTTGCCTGTTTTCATCCTTCAGTATCACATTGATCAGGACACCCTCCCTTTTGGGTTTTTATAGATCTCTTCTGCTTCGACCCGTCCACACAGATAAGGACTGATGTGGAGAGCAAAACGACGGGGAGAAAGCTGTTTTGCTTCATTTATTATCTGGGGCAAATGAACTAATGTCTGGTTAGCGCTCATAACCAGTGCTCAGGGGAGGGTCCATCTCCTGCAACTGTTCTGATCCAGATGGGACCAGCTGTCAGTAGACGGCAGATAAATGCAGTTATAAACATTAATAGTCAACTCTCTTAATGTCTGAATCCTGTCTTTGTTCGCTTTGTAAGCACCAACATGCACATGTACATATATATCTTTAATTTGCCATTATTTAGTTATCAAAAGTAAAAAAAACAAACTTTTGGGATATTAGTTCCATTTCCTGCTCCTATAGGATGTACCTGCTGGTCATCACAATCAATGAATCTATAATCAGCAGGTGTACAGATTATAATCTACATCTCATGATGTTCATCATGTTTTCATGATGAAAGGGTTTCTAACTTCGGCACATGTGCATCAGGACCAGACACATCGCTGCGCTCACCCCGTAGACGGTAGTTGATGTCCTGCATGTTTTAGACGTTTCCTGCTTCAATACACCTAAACAAATGTCTCCACAAGTCTGTTAGTGGCGCTCATTTGAATAAGGTGGGTCGGAGCAGAAGAACATCTAGAACATGCAGGACAGCAGCCCTCAAGGAAGCCCAGGCGGCACACGGCAAATGGGGCTGAAAAAGTTTTTGAACTACCTGGATAAGGAATGTACAAAAATGGAAAATAGAGGGGCATTAATGGGCGCATTTAAAATAATGTTGTTTTTTTTAAGTAACTAAAAAGTTACTTTTCATAGTGACTCATAACTTTTTGATCTAACTGAGTTACTAACTGAGTTACTTTTTAATGAAGTAACTAGTAATGGTAACTAGTTACTATTTTTTGGTAACTAGCACAACTCTGCATACCATGTACAGAAGCTCTGTGGAAACAACTAGCACAGCGGTCGGCAACCCAAAATGTTGAAAGAGCCATATTGGACCAAAAACACAAAAAACAAATATGTCTGGAGCCGCAAAAAAAAAAAAAAGAAGTCTATGCCTTAGAATGAAGGCTGCGTGCATGCTGCATGTATCTATATTAGTTATAACTGGGGGAAGATTTTTTTTTTCATTATGCACTTTGAGAAAAAAGTCGAAATGTCGAGAAAAAAGTCAAAATGTAGTGATTAATGTTGAAGTACAATCTCGAGAAAAAGTGGAAATGTCGAGAAAAAAGTCAAAATGTTGAGACAAAAGTCGAAATGTTGAGAAAAAAGTCAAAATGTCGAGATTAAAAAGGAAAGAAAAAGAAGAAGAAAAGAGAAAAAAAGGAAAAAAAGAAGGAAAAAAAGAGAAGAAAAAAGGGAAAAAAATAAGAAAAAAAGGAAAAAAGAAAGAAAAGAAGAAAAAAAAGAAAAAAAGGTCAAACATTTTTGAAAAAGCTCCCTAAAGAGCCGCGGGTTGCCGACCCCTGACCTACAGTAGCACAACCTTTGGAAACTGATGTTTTAATTATAGATGCCAACTGGTCCCTGCACAAAGACCTTCACATGTAAGGAAAGGTCAGCGGCGGTTGAGGAGGCAAAGCTTCTTTGTTCCTCTTCTCAGCGTGAACACATGAACGAGTCCTCGAGGGAACTGAAAGCAAGCCAGGGTTTGGTTTTACCACCTTTATCTCAAACAGAGCATGGGTGTGAGAAGCAAAAATAACTGCCCCTAACAACGTTTAAAGACTCCGGTAAGCCCTCATCCTGATTTTTAGGTTCTAGACTGATACGGTTTCCTTCCAGCTATATTTGGCTTTTACTTTCGAGTCACCAGAGAAGCTTTGACGATAATTTTAGAGCGCCGTAACTGAAGCTCCTGTGTTCCTGTGTATTTAGAAATTAGAGAGGGATGAGAGGGGCAGGAGAGCTATGATTATAGAATACACCACTATGGATGGAAGTAAACACTTCCAAATATAGTTTAAGAAGTAAGAGAAAGTATGTGGAGTCCTTGGATTTTACTGGTTTTCTACATTGCTTTCTCGTCGAATGTGAACTGCTCTCTATCTAAGTCACAGTAACAAACAATGACTGTGTTTCCATGCATCAATAACCCTTTTAAAACCCGAATATTGGCAATAACCCAAATTTGCACGGCCATGTAAACACCAATAACCCCTTTGAATAACCCGAATTTGCTCATATTCCAGTTTTTAAAAACCCCAATATGACCCCTGGGTTACTCCTTTTAAAACCTGAATATTGGGTCATGTAAACGCCAAACGGAATATCCCCATCAAACGGAACAGGAATTTGTTTTCTGCTCATGCTCTGTTCACAAGGAATCCTGGTCTTTTGAGTCCAGGAAGTTCTTATAAACACGGAGAAACCAAGACCAGGAGGAGACTAATCACTTCATAAATGTAATGAAGGATATGAACATTTCTGCATTTGTAGACGGTAGAAAGTACCGGGATAGAAGATTTACAAGAAGGTGAGAGAAAAGTTGCACGAAGCAGCATTTGTTTTGAATTTGGATACAGGAAGAAGAAGCGGAAATGACAGGAATTGCGTCATGACGTTCTCCGTGCGTCGCTGGTTTGATCCAGATATCCTGAATGATTAATTACCATGTTCACTAGCAAGGACCACGCCATCAACAGGATACGTTTAAATGATTTATTGATACGAAGATGATAACGATGACGATGGTGATGATAATGGCGATGACAATGGCGATGATGATGATCTATGGATCAATCGATGCGTTGTGGGGAAGCTGGTAGGGAATCCGCCGCAGCGCCCGGGCAACGACGAACCCCCTAGGAATCTATGAGGTAGAGAAAGAGAGGGAAGAAGGAGAAGAGAAAAGGGGTGGGGGGGAGGGGTGCATAGAACGAGAGCGAAGAGGAAGTGAAGGTTAGGCTGGTATTTGAAGGTTTGCCGGAAGAGGCGTGGTGCCGGAGGAGGCGTGGTTGAGGCGTGGTTGAGACGTGGTCCTGCTCCCGAAATTCGCTTGTTAAGCTCCAATTGGGAATATTCCCAATGTCTCAGTAACCGGAATATTAGCAATAACCTGAATTTTGACTTCATGTAAACATAGTCATAGTCTTCTCTTGGACATTTAAAATTCCTCCTTGGAGCTGGTTGAAGCTCCTTCAGCAGCAGTGACTTCAAGACCTTCCAGGATCCTCTTCCCAGAACTGCGTCAGCTCAGACACATCTGTAGGACGTCTGGTGTGAACGTCCCTCTGGAGCTCAGTCCTCAGCATCTCTGGGGGTTTCAGGTCTGGACTTTGATGGGGCTGCTCCACAAGGTGGATTTTCTTCTTCTGACTTCATTCTCTGCTGGATTTACTTCCATCTTTTAGATCAGGGGTCGGCAACCCAAAATGTTGAAAGAGCCGTATTGGACCAAAAACACAAAAAACAAATATGTCTGGAGCCGCAAAAAATGAAAAGTCTTGTATCAGTCTTAGAATAAAGGCAACACATGCTGCATGTTTCTATATTAGTTAGAACTGGGGGAAGATTTTTTTTTTCATTATGCACTTCGAGAAAAAAGTCGAAATGTCGAGAAAAAAGTCAAAATTTTGAGAAAAAAGTTGAAATGACAAGATTAATGTTGAAGTACAATGTTGAGAAAAAAGTCGAAATGTGGAGAAAAAAGTTGAAATGTCGAGGAAAAAGCCGAAATGTCGAGAAAAAAGTCAAAATTTCGAGAAAATGTCGAGATTAAAAAAGGAAAGGAAAAGCGAAGGAAAAAAGAGAAAAAAAGGAAAAAGAGAAAAAAAGAAGAAAAAAAGGTCAAAAAAGGTCAAAAAGCTCCCTAGCTCCCACTAGCGTGGCGCTAAAGAGCCGCATGCTAGAGCCGCGGGTTGCCGACCCCTGTTTTAGATCATTGTTTTGCTCCATCAGAAGCAGTCCCATGTCATAATGCTTTTTCCCCCATACCTCAGCCCTGGGAGGATGTTTTGATGTTTGTATCAGGTTTTTGTTGCTTCATAGTGCTGCGTATTCTACCTGAACGATGCTTCATCAGTCCACTTAACATTTCCCTGGTACTGCTGTGCTGTTCAGCCGTGGACATCCTGGGCTGATTGACACCTGAACACTTGGAGATGATGTTTTGAATGGACTCCAGTTTTAAAAACCACTGACTCCAACTAGCTTTAACTGAACCGTCTTATTTTCCGCACTATAAGGCACACCTAAAAGCCTTTAATTTTTTCAAAAACTGGCAGTTCACTTGATAATACGGTACGCCGTATATAGGATCATTACAGTAATTTCTGTTACTGTAGTCGGGGGGATTGTGGGTACTGTCGTTGATGTCGCCGAAGTAACAGCACTACAAATTGCGGTAACTTGCGGCTTCACAAAGGCAAGAATCGTTCAAGACAACAGCAGCAAACTCGCATAATGGCGACTGTGAGGAGACGGAGCCAGGACCATTGGGTGCTGCACTCTCCCAGGTCTTCTATTCCGACACAGAAGAAGATTCCGAAGGATTCGGGGATGAACTGGAAAAGTTACCCTCCGTGTTTGTGTTGGGAGTCAACGAAGTTTTCAGAAAGCTGCTCTTTATTTTGTTAATAAAGTTTGACTTCTGGCTGGTTTGATCTGGCTGGAATAACGTGATCCTTCCACGTGCTCCGTCCGGCCAGAGAAGCCCCACCCTGTCTGGTGAAAAGAAGCTGCTCACTCCTCAGGATAAGAGTGAGACCTGAGCTCTAGTGGAGAACTAGTGGAGCTGTAACCATGACTACTAGTAGAGAAACCGGGACTGGTAGAACTGAAACCAGGATTAGTAGAACTAATGTATGATGGAAGTGTACAACTGCATGACTATTACACCAGTTTTAGAATCGCTGCATTGGCTCCCTGTGTGCTTCAGGATCCATTTTAAGGTTCTCTTATTAGTTTTTAAATCTCTTAACGGTCTCGGGCCTTCTTATCCGTCTGATCTGCTCCCTTGCATTTTTATTTGTATGAAAAGCGCTAAACAAATAAAGATTGATTTGATTTGAAAGATCTGCTCTTCAGAAACTCCCATTAGATTCCCCGGTGTCATGGTTTTTAGCTATTATATGAGCTGAGGATGAACATGTCTGACAGAGTGGGCTGAATCATGTGAACCAGATAATTGACAGGGTGACGGCAGAAACACCAAGCGCTTTTGTCCAAGTGTTGCTCTGGATATACGCCTGTGCTGACCATAGATTAAATTATACAAATGATATTAACATTCATTTCTGTATGAGCCATCAGCTTTGTTTCATAATAGTTTTGCTCACCCTCTTCAACAGAGGCAGATGTGAGTGAAAGCCGTTATGAAATCAGGATTCCTTTGACTGAAAGCTTCTGTTCTTTGTAGAACTGACCAATTCTGCTCCGTCCCCTGGTCAACAGAAGACTTCTATGGAGCTAGAACAGTCTCATAATTTGCAAATGCACACACCGTTTCGCAAATGCACAGAACAATTCACATGTTTGTGGATCGAGTCACGTCAGGGGAGTCTCAGAAGTCACACGCAAATCCAGCGCAGCTCACAGACAAAAAAACGTTTGTAAATCAGGTTATATTTGTGTGTGCATCAAAAATACATTTGTATATATTGTCCTACGCACGTGTGAATTGTTCTGTGCATTTGTGGATTGGTGTGTGCATTTGTGAATTATGAGACTGTTCTAGCTCCATAGACTTCATGGTCACCCAGTGAGAGACAGGTGTCCAGGTCCCAGACATGTCCCTGTGCCAGATCCAGACCATCATCCCTCCACCACCGTGCTTGACAGTGGATTGAGATGTATCTGCTGGATTCCTCCAAACATGGTTCTGGAAATGAAGACCAAACATCTCCACTTTGGTGTCATCTTTCCAGAAGACATTGTTTCAGATATCTGCTGGTTTGTTCAGGTGCAGTTACGTGAACCTCAGTTGTGCTTCCATCATGTAAGCCCAATGGTGAAAACCTCAGGGAGAAGATGGAGCTTCCATGTTCTTTTTAGACAGAAGAGGTTTTCTTATGAAAACCTTTCCCAACAAACTGTACTGGTTCGGTCTGGTTTTCTTCCCATTGTGCTGTAATGGACTTTTTTTCTTTTATTGTTTTGTTTCCCAGTTGTCTGGGTGTATTAAAATGGTTAATACCATATTTGGCAAAACCTGGAATCCACACATTCAGGACTTTCTCAGAAAATTAGAATATTGTGATTTTCTGTAATGCAATTACAAAAACAAAAATGTCATACATTCTGGATTCATTACAAATCAACTGAAATATTGCAAGCCTTTTATTATTTGAATATTGCTGATCATGGCTTACAGCTTTAGAAAACTCAAATATCCTATCTCAAAAAATTAGAATATTCTGGAAATCTTAATCTTAAACTGTAAACCATGATCAGCAATATTAAAATAATAAAAGGCTTGCAATATTTCAGTTGATTTGTAATGAATCCAGAATGTATGACATTTTAGTTTTTTTAATTGCATTACAGAAAATAAAGAACTTTATCATATTTTCTGAGACAGTCCTGAATATGCATTTTCATCTTGTAACAGAGAGGTTTTTTTTTTTTTTGCTGTAATGAACATTTCCATGTAACATGTTCAGTGAGGCCTATAGGCTCTGCGGTGGCGATCTTGGGGTTTTATTTGTATTTCTGAGAGCATTAGACATTCTTTTTTTCTGGGAAATTTTACTGGGATGTCAACTCCTTGTGAATCACCTTCTTACGTTAGAACGTTGAACTCTGGATAGTTTGGAAATAGTTTTATAATCCTATTCAGATAGATGTTCAGCTCCATTGTTCAGCAATGTGAAAGACCATTGCTGATGTCTTTCCCTCTTGGCGTCCATCTGTCGGACCACCGCCCATCTCTTTTTCAGTCTGGGACAAAGTGGGAGCTGGCAGAGTTTCTGTCCCAGTTAACCGGGGCACTGGTCTCCTAGCAACCGTTGGAAGAATGATCACCTCATTCTTTGAATCCTCTGTAGAGTTTCAGACTGCAGGAGCCCAAGTATGGACACCAGGGGTGTTTCTCAATTTGCGTTCTTGTCCATACTTGCATCCTTGTGAAATGTCATCATCTGCAGCCGAGGTATTGTTTCAATCATAAGAACGCATCTGAACAAGAACAGAAGAAATACCTGGATGTGTTCTGGCTCCGCCCATTTTATCAAGGATGGACATGAGTGTCCGAAATTCCATTCCTTCCTTCCCTAATGAGTAGCAATAACAGTATGTGAGATTTTTTAGTGCATCCGAAACATTAGTACGTACACAATAGTATGTACTATCCATACTCATTCTGGAGAAATGTATTAGTGTGGATTGATGGACACTAGCTAAGCAGAAACTTCCCACAATGCAATGCAGCGTTGTTTGGTTGCTAAGTGCTGCACAGATACTTAGCAACCAACAAAAATGGAGGATAACGTTACCGGTACCAAGCAAAGCTGCAGCAGCAGCAGCACCACGCTACCATTCTTTTTTTTTTTTTTTTTTTGTTTTACTTGTCTGCACACATATTGATGGTTAATACCATGCTGGTAAGAACCTAAGGCATATATATGTGCATTGTTAATATATTAATCTCATTAATATATATATATATATATATACATATATATATACATATATATACGCATACACTTACATATACTTTCAGATTTTATTTGCCGAGCAACTCCCTGTGGTAGATGGAGATTAGGGTTTTCATCGTACAAATTTAAAAAAGGAAGGCTTATCCAGAAAAATGTACTGAAACTAAGGTATAGAAACTAACCCATCCTGTTTCCTTTTGTCCCTCCAGGCGTTCGGTCAGGCTTACTCCACCCAGCGTAAAGTAGCCGCGGATGGGGAGAGCAACGAGGAGACGCTGCTGCAGGAGTCGGCCAACAAGGAGGCGTACTACATGGGCCGTCTGCTGGAGCTGCAGTCGGAGCTGAAGCACAGCCGGGCCACGGCTTCCAACGCCCAGGCCGACAACGAGCACCTGAGCACGCTGCTGCAGGAACTCAGGGAGGTACGCCCACCCTGGTGGTGATGAGTTAAACCTGCCTCTTTGCAGGATTAATATAAACTTCAATTTAGTCCTATTATAGCTCTAATTCACCCTCTTGCAATTGGCTTTGTTTAATCCAGAACAGACTAAATCTATGATTATTTTAAGATATGTCTGTGCAAGTGACTTAAAGTTAAGCCAGCTCGAACAGCATTTTAGTCTGGAACTAAACCTCGTCTGTGAAACCGGGCCATTGTATCCTATTTTGTATGGTGTAATGTAAAGTAAACTGCAGATATTTTCTGCAGCTTTTATTTCATAAGCAGCCCCTGTTCTCCTGAAGACCGGGCTGGAGGAATTCTGGGTCAGCTGTTAACCCAGTCCTCTCTTTAGAGCTAAAATATAAATACAGCCCCATCTAGCCAGATTTCAGTGAGCTTGTGTGTTTGAGCTGAGCTCCAGACTGCATGCAGCTCCAAATGTGTGTGCTGCCTCAGCAGAGTAACGAGATGTTGGAGCTGCAGCGGAGCCGGATGCGGGAGGAGGTCCGGGAGTACAAGTTCCGGGAGTCCCGGCTTCTCCAGGACTACACGGAGCTGGAGGAGGAGAACATCTCTCTGCAGAAGCTGGTGTCGTCGCTCAGACAGAGCCAGGTTTGCACTCACAAACACACACACACACATTTCTGAACCTAATCCTCCATGAGATAGCGTCCGTTTTTAGTTGAGACAGTTATCCTATTTTTTTATTATTTTTTATTCATTATTTTTTTTTATTTTTTATTTTTTTGCAACTTTCTCTTTATTGGTAATTTCAAGTTTTTTCCAACAATAAAGGATGCAAAAAAATAAAATAAGAGACCAACAGGTTGACTTAGGGCAGGGGTCTTCAACTAGATTATTCAGGGGGCCACATCTGCAAAAAGACTGTATGGAGAGGGCCGCACTGCGTGCGCGCACAAAGCGCGCAGGTGGAAAATTTGTGGGTTTTCAAAATGTATTTTGCACTCAAAGACGAAGATTTATGTATATATAATACATTTGTGCTCAGGAAAAAGCAGGAGAATATCTGTCTAGTTTACATATGAATTATGTTTTAATCGTCTCCAGATTTAGTGATTGTGAATGTTAAATATAATATTCAGATAAAGAAATATTATTTTAAATCCAAGTTCATTTTGAAACCGTGCATTGTGCAAACTTAAAGGAGTTTGAGGCAGGATTGAGGCAGGATTTATGAAAAAAATTCGTATACGTTTTAAGTTTTCTAGTAATAATGTCAGATGAAGCGTTCCAAACCAAAACGAATGAGCCCTCTAGTGTATCTCTCCTTTGCCTTGAACAGGCTGTGTGCTGCAAAATGTGCTGAAATTCGGACTCCGAATTTCCCGCGCTGGGCGGCGGGTGTGACGTCACATGACGCTGCATGCACGTTCTCCCCGTTCTCCCGTGCCGGCTTCACTGTTGGCTGCAGTACCCCCAACGGCCGTCGTGGTGAAGGGTGGCGCTAGAGAGTCTCATTTCTTAAAAGGAGCCTCATGCTCCTTTATTGAAGTCGATATTGACCTACTTTTAATAAAACACACCATAATGACAAAGCTACGGAGCCTGTGAAGGATCATGCAATATATTTTTAATAAAACGTGAGCACATTTAATTAACTCGTGTGCACGTTTTATCAACTCGTGTGCACGTTTTATCAACTCGTGTGCACGTTCTATTAACTCGTGTGCACGTTCTATTAACTCGCGTGCACGTTCTATTAACTCGTGTGCACGTTCTATTAACTCGCGTGCACGTTCTATTAACTCGTGTGCACGTTCTATTAACTCGCGTGCACGTTCTATTAACTCGCGTGCACGTTCTATTAACTCTCGTGCACGTTCTATTAACTCGTGTGCACGTTCTATTAACTCGCGTGCACGTTTAATTAAATTGTGCGCACGAGTTAATATAACGTGCTCACGAGTTATTAAATCATGAACACGATTTAATCAATATGTTATGGTCCAGCTCTGAGACCATAGCAAAGGAGGGGAGCACACGTAGAGGATTACATAAAAAGTAATTTATTTTTACCAAAGGTAGATCTCTTTAACAAATGTTATAAGTTGATTATTATAAGCTCGACGGTCATATAAGCGTTTCATCTTCTCCTGTGCAGAAGACAATCTCTCCTTCGCCAACTCTGTAGCGGAATAGAGGCGCTGCCTGAAACCATTCACATAAGCAATCAAATTCAGAGGAGGCTCATCCCCTTTCAGTCATCTTGCAGAGCAGCTAACGGCCCGCGCACAGTATGACCAAAAACCAAGTCATTCGGACTGAATCCGGTACTCTCTTGTGTCACCTCTCTTGCTGCCAGCAGTAACCATGGTAACCCATCCTCCCAATCAGCACTCATCTGCACACAGTACGCACGCATCAACAACTTTAATGTTTGATGGAAACGTTCCAGCGCCCCTTGGCTTTGCGCATGATACGCAGAGGACTGGCTGTGCTTGACACGCCACTGTTTTAGTACCTGTGCAAACAAATGAGAACAGAAATTAGACCATTGGTCACTCTGAATGGTCTTAGGTATACGGAAAATGGAGATGAACTGACTTAGAGCGCGCACAACTAACTTTGCTGTAATCGTGCGTAATGGATACGCAGCCGGGTATCTGGTAGTTTGACACAGAATTGTCAACAAATACATTGCACCAGACCTAGATTTAGGCAGAGGCAGAGCAAGCTGGCAACCCTTGGGTGGCTAGAGTTGCCAGCATTTCTTTTTGCGCCATGCCTCATGGTAAATTCTTAGGAGATCCATGTTTAAAGGATCTTAATGCCCTTATGGCTGATAAAGGACGCATTACAGCACGATGGAATATAACGTGCGCACGTTTATTAAATTTTGATCAAGGGTAAGTAAATTGTACTCATGATTTTATGATATATTGTGTGCACAATTTTCCAAAATGTGCACACGCTTTGTTAATCGTACCCACGCTTTAATAAATTGTGCTCTCGATTAACTTTAACGTGGCCACAAAGTTCCTTTTTTTTCTTCACTTGAGCTCTTACAGGCTCCGTACAAAGCACCACTTTCCACCAAGATTTCCTTATTTGAATATAAAATATAAAATATTAAATAATTAAAAATATTAAATATTAAGCACAAGCATTTCAGTCCAAAGTAGGCAGTTTGATGTTATAAATAAGCAACCCAAAAGTGACGTTAAATGCAACGATATATAAAACGATTTAATATATATTAAAAACATTAATAACTAGGTATGTACCGATACTTTTTTGGCCGATACCGATATTTTGAAAATGCCGATCGATCGGGACAACACTACTTTCCCCCCCTTTTTTGAAATATGACCAGTGGCCACATAAAAGCTCCTGGCGGGCCGCAAGTGGCCCTCGGGCCGCCAGTTGAATATCCCTGACTTAGCCTACATTAATAAAAATAAAGAAAAACCCCTCAAAAACAGGATTTTACATTCGCACAGTCAATGAGTTACATTCCACAGAAAATAAAGTCCACCTTTCCCAGTATTTTATATACTGCTCAGTTTTTCCATGCAACGAATATATCCTCAACTATTGTGGTCCAGTCGTCCTTTGATAGCAGATTTGTCTGCAGCCATTTCCGTGTAACGGCCTTCTGTCTCAGCCAAGAGTACTTTATAGAGCTAGTTGTCCTGGGCCATAAGTCCAACTGGGATTTTACCCAGATACAATGCAATAAAGGAAATATCAAGTTTTAGTCCGAAAAATTCTGTAATTCTTCAGTAAATTCTTGCTGGTTGAATACGGTTGAATACGGGGGCAGGCCCAGAATACAATTAGAATTTTTACAATCCAGAAGATCATTTTTCATATTTAGGGCCCGATCACTTACAGTGCGAAGGCCATAACTTTTGAATGGTTCAACGTAGAGAGTCGTGGGTGGTGTCATCGCACTTAGTTTTGAGTCCTCGACCTTTATTGGTGGAAATTGCACGTGCGAGGGCCCGTTCATCGCTGCTTGCAGCTTTCATTTTTAATTGAATCTAGATGTTTTTGCTGTTCCAGGTGGAGTATGAAGGTCTGAAACATGAGATCAAGGTCCTGGAGGAGGAGACGGAGCTGCTGAACAGCCAGCTGCAGGAGGCGCTGCGTCTGAAGGACATGTCCTACGCTCAGCTGGAGGAGGCGCTGGAGTCTCTGAAGAGCGAGCGCGAGCAGAAGAACCACCTGCGCCGGGAGCTAGTCCACCACCTCAGCATCTGTGACGTGGCCTACACCGGCAGCGCTCACCTGATGTTCAGCTCCGCCCCCCCCAGCGGCACGGCCACGCCCACCACGCTGCTGTCCCCCAGCTCGGAGGAGGCCATGAGGTGGACACATAAACCACACGCCGTCTACGTCCCCTCACTCACGCACAAACCACGGAAAACTATTAGGGCCATGCAGAAGAAAAAATATTAAAAAGTCAAAATGTCGAGATTAATGTTGAAATACAATTTGAAAAATAAAGAACTGGAAGACGTCATGAATGTAAAGGTGTTCTACTCTGCTGTGATGTGGCAGGTGTAACGGTCACCTGCAGGGCGTCTCGTCTGCGGGCTCGGCCGTGGGGATGGTGTCCAGGTCTAATGGAGAGTGCCGGGGGCCCGGGCGGAAGGCCGAGGCCGCCCTGGCCGGGGACCTCTTCAGTGAGATGAACATGACGGAGGTGCAGAAGCTGAAGCAGCAGCTGATGACGGTGAGTCTGGCGCCCCGTTTACACGTAGCAAAAACAGTGGTGTTTTCATGCGTTTTGGCCGTTCGTTTACATGAAAACGTAGCTCAAAGTCACCAAAAATGATCATTTCTGAAAACTCCGGCCAAAGTACTTGTAAACAGAGGGAAACGGACATTTAGGCTTCAGAACGTCACATTATGGGACAGAAACGTCGGCAGCGCCATGAGTGCGACCTGTGTTTACAATTTGTTAGGCCACCGTCAATATTTTCTTGTATTTCAGTTTCAGTGTATGTCAGTTTTATATTCTAAAGTCACACTTAAAAGTAACTCCACTTCTCCGTCACTCCAAACCAAAGACCCTCGTTCATCTTGGAAGTAACTGGAAGTTACTCGTGTCATTTGTTGATGTTTTTTTCCAGGATTCGGATTGGCTAGCATGACTTTATCTTCTCGTTACACTGCCCCCTGTAGGTTTGGCTGCTCATAGCACCTTAACAGATATTTATGCAGGTTCGTGTAAATTATGGTATTTTTCAAAATGTAGAGGGGGAAATATCCGTTTTTGTAAATACAAATACTATGTGGAAACGTGGCCTGGGAGAGGCTGCTGCTGACCTGAAACACTATTGATAGGGATGGGAATTGATAAGATTATTCCGATTCCATTTTCGATTCTATTTAATGATTCGATTCTTTATCGATTCTCTTATCAATTCTCATTTGGAAAAAAGGAGAACAAATGATTAGCATCAACATTGTTTTATATCTTTGAACTAAAAAATAAAAGTGAGGTCTTAAAGGTATTGTGACATCATTTTTAACATGCTTTTAACACTATTAAAAGTCTTGGCCAACATCCCTCAAATGTGTCTAAAAGAGTGTAACAAGAAAATATTCACTCTAGTACTCTATTCCTGGCTTTTTATTACAGTGTTTTTTTGCGCCGTGAAAAACGCTTCCTTTCCCCCCTTTCCTGTCAATCATTGCTCCGCTCCTCCTCCAAACCTCCTCCTCCTCCAGCCATACGCTCACAGCGGCGTCGGAGAGTTAAGCTGGGAGCGACAGGCGAAGCATGCACGGAAAAGCAGCAGGGCGAACCACAGCAAACAATCATAAAAATAAAGGCATGCAAGCAGCACTGTCCCCTTGTCTTAAGTCCAGTCAGTGGCCGCGGGTCTTCTTAGCAGTTTTCCTCCGGTGATTAGAACAAAAGAGGCTCTAAACAGCTCTGTGTTAAGCCTGATTTATGGTTCCGCGTTAAATCGACGCAGACCCTACGCCGTAGGGTTCAGCGTACGGAGTGCGTCGCCGCGTAACCCTACGCCGTAGGCTCTGCGTCGGTGTAACGCGGAACCATAAATCAGCCTTTATGGTGCGCTGGAGAGGAGAGGAGGCAGGGAGCTGGGTGGAGGGGGCGGTGATTTAGCGGGTCTATACGTAACGACCCGCCACCAAACCAGATGCGCTGTTTTTGCACAGTTATGTGGAAAATCCCAGAAAGCACACAATACACTGAATGTTAAAAGTTCGTTGTTTTTTGGGTGTAATTGACACCCAACAAAACACAAAAAATCAAGAAAAATTTGTTTTTCATGTCACAATACCTTTAAGACGCCCCCAGCCTTGTCTCCTCGATGGTGCCAGGGGGTCCCCAGAAAACATTATTTGTTTTAAAAAATAAATATAAAATAATATTAAAATAAATATTCTTATGTAGAAATTAACTAAATACAACAAATTATTTTGTGGCAATTACACAAGAATGTCCAGTAACATGTTCAACACCACAAACTTAGTCACTGCTGGTAAGAGTCATCTATTCTGGCCTGATACTCTTCCCTGCCTTGATGAATGGAGAATCTAGCACAGGGATCAGCAACCCGCGGCTCTAGAGCTGCATGCGGCTCTTTAGCGCTGCTCTAGTGGCTCCTGGAGCCTTTTCAAAAATGTTGGACCTTTTTTTTCCTTTTTTCTTTTTTTCCTTTTTTTCTTCTTTTTTCCTTTTTTCTTCTTTTTTTTCCTTTTTTTCTCTTTTCTCTTTTTTTCCTTCTTTTTTTCTTCTTTTTTTCCCTTTTTTTCTTCTTTTTTTCCTTTTTTCCTCTTTTTTTCTTCCTTTTTCCTTTCCTTTTTAATCTCGAGATTTCGACTTTTTTCTTGAAATTTCGACTTTTTTCTCAACATTTAGACTTTTTTCTCAACTTTCTTTTCGACATTTTGACTTTTTTCTCGACATTTAGACTTTTGTCTCAAGATTGTACTTCAACATTAATCTTGACATTTCGACTTTTTTCTCGAAATTTCGACTTTTTTCTCAATGTGCATAATGAAAAAAAAATCTTCCCCCAGTTATAACTAATACAGTACATGCAGCATGTGTTGCCTTCATTCTAAGGCCTATACAAGACTTTTAATTTTTTGCGGCTCCAGACATATTTGTTTTTTGTGTTTTTGGTCCAATATGGCTCTTTCAACCTTTTGGATTGCTGACCCCTGAGCTAGCGGTAGACTAGTAGTCCGCCGGAGCGTAGTTACGCAACGTGCGTGGTGACGTAATTCGCACCCACGGGAATTGATAAGGGAATCGTTTGCAAAAAAAGCAAACAAATCCAAGGAATTGAAACACTGTGAACCGGTTCTCGATTCCCATCCCTAACTATTGATATATGGCTGATGTGTCTGCACAACCGTTCTCCAGTGCGTTTATCTGAGACCCATGTTACCAAAGGGCGGGCTACTGGTTTCCAAGTGGGATTGTGTGCAGGATCCATGGTGGTCCAACCTGATTTTGTCCATTTGAACTGTGACTGGAATCTATCTGGATCCTCTGACTGGTTAATTTTCTAATGTGGGTCACATCTTATGGAACTAAATGAGAAAACCATCTCAATCTGGCCTCTTTGACTTTATCTCTGAACATCTAACACGTGCCGTCCCTCTGTTGTACTCATTCCAGTTCCTGTCCATCATCGTCTCCCAAAGAGTGCCACAGTGCCACTGTCTCCAAATTATCTTTCAAATGATCTTTCCTTTCAATCTGGCTGGTACTCTTGTCACACATCACCTCTGACAGTTTTCTCTACCTGATCCAATCTGCTTGCACACATTTCTTGACCTCTTTTCCAGCCTCTCCGTTGCCCTGGACTGTTGACCCCAAGTGCTCAAGAACCTCCACCTTCCTCAGCTCTGCTCCCTGTAGCCTCACCGTTCCTCTTGGATTCCTCTCATTCAACATGTACTCTGTTTTGCTTCATCTAACCCAGGGGTCAGCAACCCAAAATGTTGAAAGAGCCATATTGGACCAAAAACACACAAAACAAATCTGTCTGGAGCCGCAAAAAATGAAAAGTCTTGTATAAGCCTTAGAATGAAGACAACACATGCTGCATGCATCTATATTAGTTAGTACTGGGGGAATATTTTTTTTATATTTTTTATTCATTATGCACTTTGAGAAAAAAGTCAAAGTGTCGAGAAAAAAGTCGAAATGTTGATGAAATAGTCGAAATGTCGAGAAAAAAAGTTGAAATGTCGAGATTAATGAGAAAAAAGTCGAAATGTTGAGAAAAAAGTCCAAATGTCGAGAAAAAAGTCAAAATTTCGAGAAAGAAAGAAAAGAAAAAAGGAAAGAAAAGAAAAAAAGAAAAAAAAGGTCAAACATTTTTGAAAAAGCTCCAGGGAGGCACTAGGGCGGCGCTAAAGAGCCGCATGCGGCTCTAGAGCTGCGGGTTGCCGACCCCTGATCTAACCTTCATCCCTTTTCTATCCAGTTCATTTATTTACCGATAATGTAATACCTTATTACATTATTGGGAATTTATTACATTTTCAGGTGGGTCTTTTTTTTTTCTTTCCAAAACTGATAATGTAACATATACCGTATTTTCACGACCATATGGCGCACTGTGTGGAAAGGCGCACCCTCAGTTTTGTGTGTCATTTTTGGTTTTAAAACACACATACGGCGCACCGACCCAAAAGGTGCCGTCTACAGAGACGGAGCTGCACACACACGTGCTGCAAAACACACGCTCTAAAAATAGAGTGGAAGCAAAACTTAGTTTGATATTTTATTTCACTTTTCACATCAATCAAACCCTTCAAAGGTTCATATTCTGTTTCTGCATTAAAGAATTTAAAAAAACCACCGGGGCGCTGCACATAAACCTGTCTCAGCCACCAGCCCTTTTCATTTCACTCTGGCTGGAAAAGTCTGTTTAGGCAACGCTTTTCTTTTAAAAATCACCATAGCCGGCAGTTTCTGTCCATCAGCGTGGCAGGAGAGCACAAGAGTAGGCCTAAATAAACTTTTCATACCCCGTTGTGCTGCGGATCCCGACCGCGGCGGTCCCGGGTCCCGGGTCCCGCCCCCCCCCCCGCGCTGGACCGGGTCCGCTCCCGTCTGCTCCCTCGCGCTGGACCGGGTCCCGCGTCCCGGGTCCCGGTCCCGGGTTGTATCCGACAGGAGCTCCGCTCCGCTAATTCAGCTGCGCCAGTCCGAATTTCCAGACCTGTCTCAGCTTCTTGATCATCATCCCTTCATCCAGCCCCCCCTTTTCATTCGTCCTTATAATGACTCCGGCTGGAAACGTCTTATGCAAAGTTTTTCTTTTAAAAATCACCACAGTTTCTGTCCATCAGCTGCGGCAGGCAAGCACCACATAAATGAGAAATTTCGCGCCGCGAACACACACACACGCGCATGTCGGGATCTGGTACCGGGTTTGTAACCGACAGATTTGGCTGCAAATCTTGGAGGGTGAAACTGATCCGACCTGAGACAGACCCCAGAAATCCCTTCTCGCAAAGCGGCCGGGAACCAGGTCGTTTGGAGCCCGCTTGGGGAACCAGGAAGTCGGGCTGCAGCAGCGCGCATCACGCGGTTTTAACCGGGGAAAGTGACCGGTTCCGACCGGCCGGGACCGGAGGAGCCCACATGGACTGTCTGGTAGTAGGGGCTCCCGGGGAAAGAGCACCGGCATTTCAGCCGGATCTGCCCCGGGGAACCGGCGATCGGACCCGCAATCCCATGGCAGGTTCATCCTCGGTTCCAGACATGCAAAACACACGCGCGCTGCAGAACAAGTGTGCTTATTTAAATAGAGCGGAGCAAAACTTGTATTTTATTTCACTTTACACATCAAGCAAATCCTTAAAAGTTTTCATCTTCTGTTTCGCATTAAACAGCTCAGTGGATGGTCTCATTCACGTCGCAACTCACGGGGGCTTCACCCGCCCCCTTCTCTTTTTACCGTTCTCATGGTGGCCGGCCTGACATTACCGTAATTCAGGTAATAGACACGGCGCACTGTTTCATAAGGCGCCCGGGACATTTAAAAAAAAAAAAAAATGTGCGCCTTATGGTCGCGAAAATACGGTATATGTTCATTTTCAGTCCACAGTTCTACATTTTGTGTTTTAAGTATCTAAGAATGTTATATACACAGGATTTGAAACACCAGAATGATTATTGGGTTAAATTGCAGACTTTGAGTTCCATGTAATAAATTCCCAATAACATAATAAGGTATTACATTATTGGTAAAAATGTTATTACAATATCCGTCAGGATATTTTATTACATTATTGGGTTTTATTACATTTTCGATTGAGTTAAGTGCAAATTTTATTACATTTTCAGGAAATGATTACATTATAGGGTGCTACAGGGATCACAGTCCATCGTGTAAGACTTTATTTCTTTGCTTTTTCTGTATTGTCCCAAATTATTTATTTTATTTTGGTTGCAGTTATGAGGCCATATTTGAAACAGTAATGTCACGGACATGATGCCGTCTGTTGAGTGTGATTTCCCTACCGCCCCCTTCAGGTTGAGCGTGAGAAAGCGGCTCTGATGATGAGTCTGCAGGAGTCCCACTCTCAGCTCCAGCACACAGAGGGAGCTCTGAGCGAGCAGCATGAGAAGGTCCTCCGCCTCACCCAGAAGGTCACGGTCTTACGGCGCCAGCACCAAAACGAGAACCAGGAGGCCCGCGGCAGCAGCAGCTGTCAGCCCGACTCCGGGACCCCCATGCAGCTGGACAGAGAAGAAGAGGAGGCTGAGAAAGACGAAGACCCTGAAGACAGTAAGACTGAGACGCTGAGTAAGAGTCACGTGTTTTCATACCAAACTCCTGGCCTGGAAATCCTTCAGTGCAAATATCGAGTAGCTGTAACGGAGGTGGTGGAGCTGAAAGCAGAGGTGAAACTCCTCCGGGAGAAGCTGGCTCACTGTGAGGAGGGAGCGTTGGAGGCCAAGCCTCACAGATACAGCCAGCTGCAGAAGCAGGTCTCCTCCTTGGAGAAGAGCGTCCGGGAGGGCCGGCACAAGGTATTGCCCCAATACATGTCTCTAGTGGCGCTTTTACACTAGTACCTACTCAGCCCCACTCGACTCGATCCGATTCATCTTGCCTTCGTTTCTTTTCAATACCCAGATCAGAAGTAGGAGGTTGGAGTGAAGCTGCTGTGACGTATTCGATTGTGTATCTAAATGAAGAAGACAACAACACTAAAGATGTAGAACCTGGAGGAGATGATAGATGTGCTGCTGGGTCTGTGGCTTGTGTTTGATATAAAGTTAAAAAATGAGAGTGAGAGAAACTTCAAGCGGCAACGCTTTTTTAAAAATGTTGTCCCGGCGATGCTGAAAAGTCAGCTGGAGCCGTGAGCAGCTATGAAGAGACAGAGCTCCTGGTAGATCTGGTCGTTCCTTATCACCGTCTAGATCCCTTTGTAATTCTCTCCTCAGCACCAGGTTTATGAACATCTGCACCTCAGAGTTGGATCATGAAACAGACTTTTGCTGCCATTGCCTGTCCAATAAAATGAACAAGAATCAGTCTCTTTCTCTGATTTCCTCCTCCTGACTCAGACGTCTGACTCCAACCCCCCGACCAATCGGTGGCCTGTAGTGTGATGATGTCATATACAGCCGACTCAGCAGCTTAGAACCTCGGCAAAGTAGTTACAGAAAAAGTATCTACTCGGCATGTTAGACCCCTAGTGGAAAAGCGCAAAACCGAGGCGAGTCGAGTCGGGCTGAGTAGGTACTAGTGGAAAAGTGCCAAAGGAAACAAACAAGAGCTCTTTAAAACCCTTACCAGGATTCCTGTCTCCTCTCAGATCTCTACCCTGGAGTTGGAACTGCAGGCTGCTCAGTCAGTAGGCAGCGAGAGCCATGGGGCGTTGAACGCTGCTCAGGAAGAGCTGGTAAATCTGAGTGAGGAGCTGGCCCAGCTCTATCACCACGTCTGCCTGTGCAACAATGAGACGCCCAACCGGGTCATGCTGGACTACTACAGGTGAGAAAGTTGCCGAGAAAGTTGCACAAAATCCATTCCAGACTCAAAACTAGATTTTTAGGGCCAGGATCAGCATCTGTTGTGCTGACAGTTTTCACGCTCATTAAATTCCCTTTGGAAATGTAACAAATTACGTTGGGTCCAGTTTCTCCACTGCCAATTTTCAGTTGGTCAAAATTTCCAGTTGGCCCTATTACTGGGTCCCTCATTGGCACAATGTGACGGACTTGATCATATGCTTCAGTCATGTTGACGGAGATTCAGGAAGGCTGACCAACAAGGAATTACAGTAGTCAATGCCTGACATGATCAGAGTCTGAACCAAGAGCTATGCCGTATGTTCTATCAGGTAGGGTCTGACTTTCCTGATGTTGTAAAGAGCGAATTGGCAAGACCGGGAAACCGAGGCAACATGGTCCTTAAAGGTCTGCTGGCTGTCTAATATGACACCAACATTCCTAGCAGAAGACGTGGGTACAAGTGTGGTGGAATCCAGCTGTTTATCTGAGGAGGTAAGGAGTGACTGGCTGGACAAACAATAAGCTCAGTCTCGGACAGATTAAGCTTTAGGTGACGGTCCTTCATCCATGCAGAGATATCAGAAAGACAGACCAATATTCGCATTGAGACGGCAGTGTCACCAGGTGGGAAGGAAAGGAAGAGCTGGGTGTCATCGGCATATCAGAGGTAGGAGAAGCCGTGAGAGCTGATGATTTCATCTTGTGAAGTGGTGTATAGTGAAAAGGGAAGAGGGCCAAGCATCGATCCCTGTGCCCCCCCTGTTGCCAGCTCATGCGATCATGTCCTTGACATGATACTCTGAAGGATCTTCCCGCGAGGTAAGACATGAACCACAGGAGGACAGATCCTGAAATGCCAAGCTTTGCCAGTGTGGAGAGGAGAATGTGGGGGTTGACAGTGTCAAAGGGAGAAGACAGGTTAAGCAGTACGAGGACTGAGGACAGACCAGCAGATCTGGCAGCCCGTAGTGACTCAGCATTATGAGGACTGAGGACAGACCAGCAGATCTGGCAGCCCGTAGTGACTCAGTAACTGACAGAAGGGCAGTTTCAGTTGAGTGGCCTAAAGCCAGACTGATGTGGATCATACAGGCAGTTGTCGCGAAGGAACTGTGAGACCTGACTGAAGACGGCTCGTTTATGGAATTTTAGACATGAATGGGAGCAGTGAGACCGGCCGGTAGTTTTCAACCTGGGCAGGGTTGAGTGTGGGTTTATTCAGCAGTGGGGTGACCCAAGCTTGTTTGAAGGCAGAGGGAAAGATGCCGGATTTAAGAGAGGAGTTGATTATGTTGGTTATTGCAGGTTTGACGGTAGGTAAAATGCTCTGCAGGATGTCAGTAGGAACAGGATCAAGAGGACAGGTCGTTGGTTTTGAGCCGGCTAGTAGTTTAGCGACTTCGTCCTGATTTAGAGACTGGAAGGAGCAGAGAGAGGCGCCGGTAGCCGGTTGGAGAGAGCAGAGACGGTCAGGCTTAGAGAATTGGTTACTGATACTAGCAACATTTTCAGTAAAGTAAGACGCAAACTTTTCTGCAGCCAATAAAGTAGGTGGTTGAGCAGGTGGTGGTGAGAGTCCAGCTCGGTGGTCCCTCAGAACCTCTGTGAGCCATGGACTGGGAGGTTTCTGTCCAGCTGGTTTGGACACCAGAGGACAGAGTTTATCCAGAGAGGAGGCGAGTGAGGAGCAGTGTGTTTCTGTAGCCTCATTAACAGATAGTATGGGAAAGTCTGAGAGGGAAGGGTGGTTAGAGTAGACTTCATTAGACAGCTTTGTAGGGCTGAGAGAACATACGTTTCTGCGGCAGGAAACCATCTTTAGATTCAGGTGAGTGACATGAGGAAGGGAGATTGAGAATTAAACCAGGAAGTGGTCATAGAGGTGCAGTGGTGTGACACACACGTCAGATGTAGTGTAGTTTTTGGTCAGCACCAGGTCAAGGGTGTGACCAGCTTTGTGTGTTGGAGGAGTCTGGACCAGATTGAAAGATTGAAAGAGTGGATGGGCCAGAAACTCATTTGCCTGTGAATGTTCACGTCTCCCAGTACAAGTGGGAGCCATCATCAGGAATGTCATAGAGAAACATGTCCAGCTCAAAGATGAACTCATCTATGATGGCTCCTGGAGGGTGGTATATGACCAGAATGTAAGCAGTGAAGGGCTTAGAGATCTTTACTGTGTGATATTCAAGTGATGAGCAATGGGACAGATGGATGTGAAAATCCACTTTTTGGACATTAGAAAGCCTGTACCACCTCCTCATCCAGAAGAGTGAGGATTTTGAGTGAATTCTGCATCTACGGATAGAGCAGCTGGTGTAACTGTGTTTTCTGGGCGGATCCAAGTCTCTGTCAGGGCTAGGACCTGAATGTCTGAGAGATGAAACACTGAACTGATGAACTCTGTTTTGTTAACTGCAGACTGACAGGTCCAGAGACCACAGGAAACAGATGTGGCAGACAAGTATAGCACGGGACAACACAGGTTTTGCGGATTGCGCTGCCTATGAGAGGCACGTCTTGGTCTGTACCCATATCTGACCAGGATGGTTTTGAGACACATTTTAGGCTACTTTGGTTGTAACTCTGCTTGGTGGACTCGCACAGGTAGAGTCACAGATCTTTACCCTATGTGGTCTTAACCCCAAGTGAGCAGTAACAACGCTGACGTCTCGCTGACGCTTCAGCGCCCCGAGTGTGGTGAAATACCAGAAGTCGACTTGGCTGCAATCGCTAGGCTAATTGCTAACTGGCTGAAACCGCCTCTTTCTGCTTCCCCCGAGCAGTTATAAAACAGTGGGTGTGGCCCGCGCCTACGACCTCAACTGTAGTCAAGCTATCTCCATGTAGTCCCTGTAGCAGCCTCTGGCCTTGGGTGAAGGTAGCTACTGTCTTCTACTTCATCCTTGGACCCTTCCGCACTAACCCAGAGCTGCTGTGGTCTCTCAGTGTACTTTATAGTAAAAGAAGCCATATTATCTGTAAAATATGAACCATTATGATCCGTTCGGTCTAACATCCATTACACTTCACCCACGTAGTCATCATGGATATGAAATCTAAACATTGAGACCAAAATGATTTTTGTACCAGACTGTAGTTATGTTTATTTTTCTGCTATAAATTTAAACATTTTTACATGGAGATAAACTCACTGTTGGATCTGGACCCTAGTGGTCAGTAGAGGAACTGCAGGTCTGGATCTGGACCCTAGTGGTCAGTAGAGGAAACTCAGTTCACATTCCAGACCCTAGTGGTCAGAGGAAGTACTGCAATTATTTTTATACTTACAAGACTCAACCTGTCCAGAACTTCACCCGTCTGTCAGGTGGGATCAGAGGTGGGTAGAGTAGCCAAAAATTGTACTCAAGTAAAAGTACTGTTACTTCAGAATAATATGACTCAAGTAGAAGTAAAAAGTAGTCATCCAAATAATTACTTGAGTAAAAGTAAAAAAGTACTTGGTGAAAAAACTACTCAAGTACTGAGTAACTGTTGAGTAACGTCTGATTTATTTTTTTAACACAACCATTCAAACAGATAAAAGTACAAAATAATCATCTTCAGGCAAATTAAATCAATAGAATAAATTAAAATTAATAAAAAATAGCTTAGATTAAAATAATCTTAAAGTAAATTCAAGTACTTTAATAAATAATAAAATAAATAAAATAATAACAGAATAAAAAAATAAATTAAGCACAAGTAGCACAAAATTTCCAGCCTTTGTACTTTTCTTTTTTAACCAGGCAGAACTAGAACAAACATGAACTCATAGAAACTCTGTGTGTGTTTGAGTCTGTGTAAATGTGACAAAACATGCAAAAACAAACATTTTTCCCAAAGAATCACCCAGTGATGTCATGAGATTGACGCATACGTGGATAAAAGGGATAAAAGAAAAGTAACAGCTCAACGTAGCCTAATGTAGCGGAGTAAGAGGAACAGTTTCTTCTTCACAAATCTACTCAAGTAAAAGTAAAAAGTATAGTGATTCAAAACTACTCCTAAAAGTACAACATTTCCCAAAACTTACTGAAGTAAATGTAACGGAGTAAATGTAACTTGTTACTACCCACCTCAGGTTCTGCATCCAGACCCTAGTGGTCAGAGGAAGTACTGCAATTATTTTTATACTTACAAGACTCAACCTGTCCAGAACTTCACCCGTCTGTCACGGTGTGATGAGGGGAGAAGCTACATTTAAACAGGAAAAGGTGGCCTGAATCTGCTGATCAACCATCATTCTGAAGATAAAATGATATAATTTACTCCCTTTCTCTTTCAGACAAGGCCGGGGGCTCCGGGGCCTCAGTGCCTGTCTCAAAGCCATGTCCTCAGATAACAGCAAAGTTCTCCTCACACCACGCCTGGCCAGGCGACTGGCTGCTGCAGTCACCTCTTCAGCCTCCTCTCCTGCGGAGTCGCGGAGCCCCTCCGAGTCTCCGTCCAAAGAGCCTCTGTCTGGGGGGGGCACCAGGGAGGGGAAGGAAGCGGCTGCCTCGGAGCAAAGTCAGCAGCCGTGCACGCCTCCCACCCGCTCACCCAGCATCAGTGCCTCTTCATCGTCATCCTCATCATCATCGCCTGCTCTGGAGCCCCCTGGGGACCTGCGCAGGGAGCCCCTGAACATCTACAACCTCAACGCCATCGTCAGAGACCAGGTACCCTCCTCTGCTGACCGCTAACCAGGGCTGGGCCATATGGACCAAACGTCATATCTCCATATTTTCTAGCTCAGGGGTCGGCAACCCAAAATGTTGAAAGAGCCATATTGGACCAAAAACACAAAAAACAAATATGTCTGGAGCCGCAAAAAATGAAAAGTCTTGTATCAGCCTTAGAATGAAGGCAACACATGCTGCATGTTTCTATATTAGTTAGAACTGGGGGAAGATTTTCTTTTCATTATGCACTTTGAGAAAAAAGTGGAAATTTCGAGAAAAAAGTCGAAATGTCAAGATTAATGTTGAAGTACAATCTTGAGACAAAAGTCGAAATGTCGAGAAAAAAGTCGAAATGTTGAGAAAAAAGTCGAGAAAAAAGTCGAAATGTTGAGAAAAAAGTCAAAATTTCGAGAAAAAAGTCAAAATTTCGAGAAAACTGTCAAAATTTCGAGATTAAAAAGGAAGAAAGGAAGAAAAAAGTAAGAAAAAAAGAGGAAAACTGAAGAATAAAGGGAACAAAAAAGAAGGAAAAAAGAAAAAAATAAGAAAAAAAGAGAAAAGAGAAAAAAAGGAAAAAAGAAGAAAAAAAGGAAAAAAGAAAAGAAGGAATAAAAAAGGTCAAACATTTTTGAAAAAGCTCCAGGAGCCACTAGGGCGGCTCTAGAGCCGCGGGTTGCCGACCCCTGTTCTAGCTGAATGGCGATACTCGATATATATCGATATTTTTTTCCGTGACATAATTGGGGTTTCCCCCAAAGCATTATAGCATAGCATCTCTGTTAGCTTCATTTTTTTCTGAGGCAAACCCTTAAAAAAACAGTCAGTTTTAATACAAAGCCTCGTGCCAAATGTCACACAGGTTCCTTTATTAACAGAGGTCTGCACAATATCAAAATGTATAAAACAAATGAAATAAAAATAAACTGCCTGCATATATAGAATAAAAATGCTTCTTGAATAAAATAAAACAAATATCCCTTTCCTGCATAACAATTAAATTAAAATACACTGTGCAATTAATACAATGTAGACAGTAACAGGCAGACTTTTCCACTGAGGTTGACAGTTGTGCAAATAACAAAACATTTGTGCAATTCTCAAATAAAACATGTAAACAGATATTGCATCTCTTTGAGCAAATCTCAAATAACAACTACAACAAATAACAAGTCAACTACTGTACATTTTACAGATTTTGTGCCAGGAAAACTGTCAGGTTTCAGCACACAAAGGTATTTTTCTGCCAGCGCGAGGGGTCAGCGTTGATGTACAATCATTTTGTCACAAAAAAAGCTATATCGATATAAACGATATTGTCTTGTACCATATCACGTTTGGACATATATCGATATATATTAAAATCTCGATATATCGCCCAGCCCTGCCGCTAACCATCTAGTTTCTTCAGAACCACAGTTCCTTGTCTGTTTGTCTTATGCTTCAGCTGTGCATTATTCTTCCTCTCTTTCCTTCTTTCCTCTTCATCATTCCTGCATTTGTTTCACACTTAAAGATGGAATCCTTCCTTTTAGGCCAAATTCCTTTTAGAGTGTTTTTTTTAGCTATCATTCCCCTCTCTGTCCATCTGAAGTACCTCCAGTTTGGATCCTCCCGTCTCTTGTGTCACCACCTCCTCTCCCCTCCATGTTTGTCCTCTCACCTGCCAGGTGAAGCACCTCCAGCGGGCGGTGGACAGGTCCTTGCAGTTGTCTAGACAGAGAGCTGCAGCCAGGGAGCTGGCGCCGCTGCTGGACAAGGACAAGGAGAGCTGCATGGAGGAGATCCTGAAGCTCAAGGCCTTACTGAGCACCAAGAGGGAGCAGATAGCTACTCTCAGAGTGGTGCTCAAGGCCAACAAACAGGTACGTCAGACGACAACATTCAGGGCTACTGCCTGTTGACATCAAAATATTGTTAATAATAATAATAATTAAAGCTGAAGCGATGAACGGACTCGCACTCATGGCCCCCGCCCCCCCTCGGGTTCCCCCCACATTCCTAGGTCAATAATACTATAAAAAGTGCCTTTGCTGTTCACATAAAACTCAACTTATCATAAGCATATCAGAAATGACACCACCCATGACTCTTTATGTCAAACCATTCAAAAGTTATTGCAGAAAATAGAACTATCACATATCGACCAATCAGAAGAAGGGGCGGAGCTAATTCATGCCAATGAATGTCAAGTACTCAAAACCGAGTAAGATGACACCACCCACGAGTCTTTATGTCAAACTATTCAAAAGTTATGGCAGAAAGTAGGAACTATAAATATGGACCAATCAGATGATTTTTGACGCTTTTTGGCGTCTATCGTCGCCACGGTAACGCTTTTGACTTAGAAAAGTAATGCGCATCGTTGCAGGATCAAGACACACATTTTGATGTATAACACACCTGGGTGCATGTTACGGTTCGGGCCGTATTAACTGCCGAAGGAATGGCATAAATTCCGCCAAAATTACATGATTAATTCAAAATGGCCGACTTCCTGTTTGGTTTCGGCCATGGCGCCAAGAGACTTTTCTTTAAGTTGTGACATGATACAGATGTGTACCGATTTTCGTGCATGTACGTCAAACCGTATTGTGGGCCTTGAGGCACAAAGTTTTCTAGGGGGCGCTGTTGAGCCGTTAGGCCACGCTCATTAATGCAAACCATTAAATATCAAATTTTTCGCCAGGCCTGGTTTGCGTGCAAAATTTGGCGACTTTTGGGGCACGTTTAGGGGGGCAAAAAGGCCCTCATTATGTCGGAAGAAAAATAAAAACGAGGAAAAAAATATAAACGAGAATATCTCCTACAGATACAATAGGGCCTTCGCACTGTAAGTGCTTGGGCCCTAATAATTCATTTTATTTAGAGGTGCCTTCCAGGTCACCCAAGGTCACCTTACAAGTGATACAAACACACATTTTATAATATATAGTTAATACAAAAAAAGCAGCAACAGACAGCATAAACAAAGTACATAGACCAAAAAAAATAGAACAAACTGGTGTAGTGTAGAGCACAGTGTCCAGTTAGAGTGAGTGAGTTTGAACAGGTGGGTTTTGCGTTGGGTTTTGAATGTTGTGATGGAGTCTGTCTGTTTTATGTGTGGGGGGAGGGAGTTCCAGAGTCTGGGTGCCGAGCAACTGAAGGCTCGGACACCCATGGGGCACCCATGGTGCAGAGCCGTGAAGTGGGAATGTTGAGAAGTCCAACCGAGGTTGAGCGGAGGGTGGGGAGGGGAGTGTATTCATGTAGGAGGTCCCAGAGGTCAGTGGGAGCTAGGTTGTGAAGGGCTTTGTAGGTGCGGAGGATGTTTTTGTAGATGACGCGGTAGTGGACTGGTAGTGGACTGGTAATGGACTGGGAGCCAGTGGAGTTGGCTAAGAAGGGGAGTGATGTGGTCAGATGACTTGGTGCGGGTGATGATCCGGGCGGCTGAGTTCTGAATGAGTTGCAATCGGTGAGGCCAGTGAGGAGGGCGTTGCAGTAATCAATACAGGATGTGACGAAAGAGTGGACCTGGATTTCAGTGCTGGACTGGGACAGTGCTGGACCGGGACAGTGCTGGACTGGGACAGTGCTGGACGGAGTCTGGAGATGTTGCAGAGGTGGAAGAATGCAGTCCGGGTGATGTTGTGAATATGAGGTGCAAATGAAAGGGTGCTGTCCGGGATAATGCCAATGCTTGACTTGAGGGGAGAAGGGTACCGGGAAGCCGGGTGGAGCAGGAGAGAGTTGTGACTTGGTGAGGGTGGATTTGGAGCCAATGAGAAGAGACTCAGTTTTATTGCCGTTGAGTTTTAGAAAATGTTTGCTCATCCAGGTATTGATGTCATCCAGACAGTTGGAGGAGATATAGATCTGTGTGTCATCGGCGTAGCTGTGGAAATGAACCCCATGGTGACGGAAGATTGAGCCCGAGGGTAGGAGGTAGATGGTGAAAAGAAGCAGACCCAATACTGGCTCAATACTGACACCCAATGTGACACCCGTGCACCCTGATGTGTGGTTCTTTAATTATACGAACTGTTTGACGTGGCTCCCAGAGGGGAGGCACGGGACTGACGGGACTTTGCTGCTGGATACATGATAGACTCCTGGAAGACGTGGAGGATCGTGGATCTGTCCCTACTGTCAGCCAAGGATGTTGAACATGTCTACATAATTGGATTCCTGATAAAAGGATTTCTGCTTTTTGGAGTTGGTGGTTACCCGGCACGTCGACAAATTCAGAAAACGTCGACAGCTATTCTGGCTCTTTCAAGGTGGCCTGGCGTGTCTGAAGGGATAAGCTGTGTGACCAACACTCAAGTGTGTTGGTCACACAAACGCTGTGTGAGCAAAATCGCAAACTGGATTCTTGAATAGAATCGCAGGCTAGCTGCAGTTTTGGAACTCATTAGCAGGATGGAAAAGACCTTGGTGAAGTCGGAAGCTCAGCTTGGTGGAAATTGACCACAGATTTGGCTGTTTGGAGTCACCATTGAGATGAAATAGAGAGACGGAAAATGACTGGAGTCGGCCTGACCCAAAACAACTTTTTATTGTTATGGAAATTAGGTGCCAGGCTGCTTGGCCTTGGCATGCTGGCTTATCTCAAATCTCCCTGGATGTTATGCTAACAACATTTCTGTCAACCAGAATTTATACTGAGGCTGGCTGATAACGCTCCATCACTATCAATTCAATTCAATTTTATTTATATAGCGTCTATTACAACAGAAGTTGTGTCTAGGATCTTTCCAGAGACCCAGAACATGACCCCTGAGCAATTATTACATAAACATAACATAAACAATTAATGTAAAACCCAAACCAAGCTATCAAGGACTATGGCTGAAATAAACTGGAGTTCACAGATTTGTGAACAGATGGATGGATGGATGGATTGAAAACAGAAAACTGTAAGACAGTATCATTAATGTTGGTTTAATGTGTTTGTTGTCTTAGACAGCAGAGGGGGCACTCTTAAACCTGAAGAGCAAGTACGACGCAGAGAAGTCCATGGTGACAGACACCATGACCAAGCTGAGGAATGAGCTAAAGGCCCTGAAGGAGGACGCCGCCACCTTCTCATCTCTGCGAGCCATGTTTGCCACCAGGTAGTAAAACAAGCACTCATAATCTGTGGAGGGGGGCTAACAAGGTGCTCACTGGAGCACACAGAAGCCTGCATGATCTGCCGGACCCAGAGATACAGTAAAATGGCTCTATACAACATGAGCTGGGATTCCATATGAGACCTTTCAAGATATAGGCTGGGATTTTGCAGTTAACACTGTCCACACAGTGGACACATATGGGACAAAATAGAGTTGCATTTAGTACTTTTGGCACATTTATGAAAATTATATAGAGCAGTGATTCTTAACCATAGGGCCGCGGCCCACACTTGGGCCGCGAGCGCATCTAGTGGGCCACCAAAAAAAATTCAGTTTTGTACGTGTGGGCCGCGAGGGCCGCAGGACTGCATAGCAACTGCCGACCAAATGAGGAGAAGAAGACACTCAGCTAGCTGTACGTGTAATAGTAAGAGAAATGGTGTGTATTTACAGAGAAAATCCTTCATTTTGCACAGAGTAGGTTTAGATCCGCCAGGATTAGGGATCGATTAATTGGGTCTGCGCCCAGAGCAAGCGAGCGCGGCCTGATCATTTATCCCGGCGCGTCCCCGCGGCCGGGGAGGTCGGCTGAGGCTGGCGCTCGGGCGGTGGGCTCCGTCGTTACTGCTGAAGGATGGTAGATGTAGATGCGTGGGCTGTCGTGTCTGCTGGAGTGGACTGTTCGGGCTTTCGAAAAAGCATCGGAAAGTAACTGCTGCAGCGCGACCAGAGAGCTGCGGTGTGGGCTGTGCCCGTCGCAGCTGATCAGGCTCGGATGAAACCCGACACACTGAGTCCTGACAACTTATTAATGTAAATAACTTAAAGTAAAATCAAACTAAGTTTTGTCCTCGCTGTATTTTTAAATATGCAACCCGGAATGGACAAATTCATCCTGTTCAGTCTTCCCACTGGGACAAAACCAGTGTCTCATACGTTCAGAGACCGTGGCGTTCAAAGTGCGAAAGTGAAACGCCACTGAAACAAAACACAAGTTTTTCATCAAACATATCCACTCAAGTCTGAACTGAAGTCACAGAAAAATAAACTGACCATCTTAAAACATCCTGCCCATGTTTGGGTCCAGATACAGCTGTGAAGCAGCTTTCTCCACAGTGAACATAATTAAAACTAAATATCGTTTCAGGCTCATCAATGAGCACCTCCACATGCATATGAGAACCTGACACCATCCAGCCCAGATTTAAAGTCCTGACAGGAGAAGTTAGAGCTCAGTTCTCTCACTGAACGACAGAAAGTGGGGGCATAAGATTATAAGAGGGGAAGAAAGAAAAACTGCAAAACTGTTAAATTGTTAAGATGTGTTTATAATTTAGTATAAAAATGTGTTGAGACAATTAACAAAGAAAAGGGGAAATTCAAACTGCTGGTAGAGAAATAAAATAAGATAGCATTTGAAAAATAAAACCTACTTTATTTTTAAGAGAAAAAAATATGTTTAATTCAAGTTAAACATGTTAATTGGCAAATATGTACTTTTTTTAATATAACAGTCAGATGCAGATGTTGATACAACTATGAGGCTACTTGAATATACACACACACACACACACATACATACATATATATTATGATGTTCTGGACCTTCGCTTGAGTAAATTTTCTCTAAATGGACCTCTTAAAGTTTTAGTTGAATACCCCTGCTATAGAGTGTTTATATTTAATGGGCCCCGGGCCACTCTGTACTGAAAAAGTTGGGCCCCAAGGTCAGAAAGGTTAAGAACCCCTGATATAGAGGGAATGCGCATGACGTCACAGATGCGACTTCACAGCGGGTTACGCCCACTGAGTGTCAGAAAGACTGAGTGGCAGAAAGACTGAGTGGCAGAAAGACTGAGTGGCAGCGTAGACTTTCAGTTTGAGCAACTGGAAAACATCTAAAATGGGAAAGAGCTGTTGTGGGATCGACTGTACTCATAGATTTAGCAAGAAATCTGAGTTATCGTTTTACAGACTGCCAAAAAATAAGCTTAAGAGAGACAAATGGATCGCTGCAATTCACAGAAACAACTGGATTCCAGGCACCGAAACGTGGATTTGTTCCCATTTTGTATCAGGTAATGTTGGATTTTTGGGTAGCTAACATTAAACGGTCAAATCATAAAGTTCGGTGTCCTCATCACTTTAATTTCTACAACAAATCCTGCCTTGAAGTCGGACCAAGCGTCAAGACTTTTGTAAGCCTTCAAGCTTTGCTTCGTGTATTTCCCCGGCGTAGAAATTAAGTACATATATGTAACCCAGGGCTATAGAGACCACTTCAGACGGACAACGACTGAATATAAAAATATAATCTTTATTTAGAAAATCTCTGGATAAAAACACAGGTACAAAAAACACGTTATCCCAAAATATATAATGTAACGCTAAAAGAGACAGGTTGGCACACAATCACAACATTTATCCTAAATGCCACTGTGGTGTTATGGCTTTAACCTAACCTGGTCCAAAGCAGTGACCACTCAGGACAACCCTGTATAAGACATTGAAACAAACACCATTAATCACCAGCGGGAGTCGATGAGCACCGCATCCCGCCCAACACACACCACAAAGACAGCTCACCAAAGTGTTGCAACACACAGAGTCAACGAACCCCGTCTCCCCACAGCGCGATGGATGGCACAGCGCGGGGCATCAGTTCACTACAAACCACATTCAAATGACCCATTACTCATAATAAAAAGGTAGTAAAAGTGAACATCAACCACCATACACAAGAGAGAACTTACATCTCTATTAAAGCTTGTGACTGCCGTCTGCCATGCGGTTTTGCACAATATATACAGGCAGTCTGCAGCGTGGAGCCGCTATTCACTGCATCCTCCCATTCCCGGGCTACAGCCGAATGCTCTGAGGCACTTTTTCTTAAAATGCAACTCTCCACTCTCTTTTATGAAGAGCAACCTGTCTGCCGCCGCCTTTATGGGAAATGTTTGTCCCAGCTGGCTCAACACCACCTGATTGCACACCTGGGTCAGAGACACGCCCCCCATCACCTGGCCACATATAAATATCAGGAAACTGGATTCGTGGCCAAATATTAATGTCCATGGATCACTGGTTCTTGGTAACTGTACCAAATATGAATGTCCATGGACCACTGGTTCTTGGTAACTGTACCAAATATTAATGTCCATGGACCACTGGTTCTTGGTAACTGTACCAAATATTAATGTCCATGGACCACTGGTTCTTGGTAAGTGTACCAAATATTAATGTCCATGGACCACTGGTTCTTGGTAACTGTACCAAATATTAATGTTCATGGACCACTGGTTCTTGGTAACTGTACCAAATATTAATGTCCATGGACCACTGGTTCTTGGTAACTGTACGGGTCACTGTCAAGTCCCACTGCCTTTAATTTAAGCCCATAATCGTCTGTTTTCCCGTCTTTTCCACTAGTTGCAGCCATTTTTGCTGATGTTTTGCCACTCAGTGTGAGTAAGTGGGCTGGTGCAGTGGGGAAGTGACGTCAATGCAGACCCTCTATACGTTACGTTGGTCAGATGTGAGCCACAAGTTCAGCTGAACTGAACTTGTGTTGCGCCATGATTTGTTGGGATTACATTGAGTGTTACAAGGGCTCGGCCCAAAGCGAAGAAAACACAGATTTGGTCCTTGTCTGGTGGACGTTCGGCAGCAGTAGTCCTCCAGAGTCAAGGCTAGGTCTGGGTCAACCATTTGTTGGTACTTGGGCTTTCACATTTACTACTGGACTTATAAAAATAGATAATCTTATTTCCACCTTTGGAAAGATACTAATAACTAATAAAATGTTACTGGTTAATGAACAAACTAAATCAAAATTTCTTTTGTCTGCATATATATAAATGGTTAATACCATGTTGGTAAAAACCTAAGGTATATATATATATATATATATATATATATATATATATATATATATATATATATATATATATATATATATATATATATATATATGCATTTTTCTTATATAATATATATAATATATATTTTAAGATATCACATATATTTATTTTGTGAATATATATATATATATATATATATATATATATATATATATATATATATATATATATATATATATATATATATATATATATATGCAATGTGCTTTGCAAACCAGGAAATGGATCATTTGGACTGTTATCAGTTAGAAGTCAGAAATTCAGGCCCTGTGATGGCTGTTTTTAGAGCAACATCTGATGCCTTCAAGACCAGATCTGATCCAGGAACGTCCATTAACTTTTCAGCTGTATGTGAATGTAAAATCCCATTCTGGACATTACAGACACATGACTGAGGAAAAAGAGGGTCTGACACTGGACTGATCTGTCTGCAGTCCTGGCCTCTCTTCAGGACAGGATGTTAAAGGATTTAGAGACAAAAAAATTAAATTATGACTTAGCCCAACATAGATATGTTTGCAGATAATTGCAGTAAGATGGAAATCACCACACACTCTTAACATCTCCCATTGGTATTTGACTTTTCTTGATATTATCAAGAAAACAGCCCAAATCCATAATGCAAAACAATAAAATATTTTATTTTAGTATATGGCAGCAAATCAAATTAAAGCCAAACTTGATAAAGACGACCTTGTTGCAGCTATCCTTGTCCAGTTTTGGATATTATTTTGTTTTGACTTTGTTTCATTTTGTCATTTTTTTTGTTTGTTTGTTTTTTATTGTTGTATTATATTTTTTTCTGTTTTCCTTATTATTATTTCCATCCATCCATCCATCCATTTTCCGCCGCTTATCCGGAACCGGGTCGCGGAGGCAGCAGTCTCAACAGGGATGCCCAGACTTCCTTCACCCCAGACACTTCCTCCAGCTCTTCCAAGGGGAGTCCGAGGCGTTCCCAGGCCAGCCGAGAGACATAGTCTCTCCAGGGTGTCCTGGGTCTTCCCCGGGGTCTCCTCCCGGTGGGACATGCCTGGATCACCTCCCTAGGGAGGAGGGACATGCCTGGAACACCTCCCTAGGGAGGAGGGACATGCTTGGAACTCCTCCCTAGGGAGGCGTCCAGGAGGATCAGATACAGATACAGGTGACCAAACTCCTCACCCTATCTCTAAGGGAGCGTCCAGCCACCCTGCGGAGGAAACTCATCTCGGCCGCTTGTATCCGCGATCTTATCATTTCGGTCACTACCCAAAGTTCATGACCATAGGTGAGGGTAGGTGCCTAGATTGACCGGTAAATCGAGAGCTTCACCTTTCGACTCAGCTCCTTCTTCACCACGACGGTCCGGTACACCGACCGCATAACTGCGGACGCTGCACCGATCTGTCTGTCAATCTCCCGCTCCATTGTTCCCTCACTCGTGAACAAGATCCCGAGATACTTGAACTCCTCAATCAATCAATCAATCAATCAATCAATCAATCTTTATTTATAAAGCCCTTTACAACACACAGGGTGACCAAAGTGCTTTCCATTAAAATCCACATTAAAACAAAACAATTTAAAAACAACATAATAAAACCATTAAAATTAAATTAAGAATATTTCACATCAATACTATGTATTAACTATGCCTCCTCCACCTGAGGCAGGACTTCTCCCCCCACCCAGAGAAGGCACGCCACCCTTTCCCGATGGAGAACCATGGCCTCTGTTTTGGAGGTGCTGATTCTCATCCCTGCTGCGTTGCCTTCGGCCGCAAACCGCCCCAGCACATGCTGAAGGTCCCGGTCCGATGAAGCCAACAGGACAACATCAACCGCAAAAAGCAGAGATGAAATCCTGTGGTTCCCAAACCGGATCCCCTCCGGCCCCTGGCTACGCCTAGAAACCCTGTCCATAAAAATTATGAACAGGACCGGTGACAAAGGGCAGCCCTGCCGGAGTCCAACATGCACCGGGAACAAGTCTGATCTACTGCCGGCAATGCGAACCAGACTCCTGCTCCGATCATACAGAGACCGGACAGCCCTTAATAGAGGGCCCCGGACCCCGTACTCACTGACCCCCCACAGAATGGCACGAGGGACACGGTTGACTACCATTTCCGGATCCACAAAGCACATGGTGACTGGTTGGGCAAATTCCCATGAACCCTTGAGCACCCTGCGGAGGGTATAGAGCTGGTCCAGTGTTCCACGACCGGGAAAAAAAAACGCATTGTTCCTCTGAATCCGTGGTTCAACCATCGGCTGTATTCTCCTCTCCAGTACCCTGGCATAGACTTTCCCGGGGAGGCTGAGAAGTGAGATCCCCCTATAGTTGGAGCACACTCTCCGGTCCCCCTTTTTAAACAGAGGGACCACCACCCCGGTTTGCCACTCCAGTGGTACTGTCCCCTTTCTCCATGCAATGGTGCAGAGGGGTGTCAACCAAGACAGCCCTACGACATCCAGAGACTTGAGGTAATCAGGGCGAATCAGTGACCTCGGCTTGGGTGATGGACGAGCACATCCATGAGTCCACACTCTCTGCTTCCTCAATGGATGGCATGTCAGTCGGTTGAGGCGATCCTCGAAGTATTCCTTCCAGCGTCCGACGATTCCCCAGTCGAGGTCCACAGCTCCCCACCCACACCATAAACAGAATTTCTTCGGGGCCGACCTAAAGTCTTCCTCCATGGCCTCCCCGAACTCCTCCCAGACCCGAGTTTTTGCCTCCAGGACTGCCCGAGCCGCGGCTCGCTTGGCCTGCCGGTACCCATCTACTGCGTCAGGAGTCCCACAGGCCAACATAGCCCGGTAGGACTCCTTCTTCAGTCTGATGGCATCCTGTACTTCCGGTGTCCACCACCGGGTTCTAGGATTGCCGCCACGACAGGCACCGGAGACCTTGCGACCACAACTTGGAGCCGCTGCGTCGACAATGGAGGCAGAGAACATGGTCCCCCCGCCTCCCCCGGGATCTGAGAGAAGTTCTCTCGGAGGTGGGAGTTGAAGATGTCCCTGACAGAGGGCTCAGCCAGACGTTCCCAACAGACCCTCACAATATATTTGGGTCTGCCCGGTCTGTCCAACCTTCTCCTCCGCCAGTGCATCCAACTCACCACCAGGTGGTGATCAGTTGACAGCTCAACCCCTCTCTTCACCCGAGTGTCCAAGACATGCGGCCGAAGGTCAGATGAAACAACAACAAAGTCGATCATTGACCTCCGGCCTAGGGTGTCCTGGTGCCACGTGCACTGATGGACACCCTTATGCTTGAACATGGTGTTCGTTATGGACAAACTGTGACTAGCACAGAAGTCCAAGAACAAAGCACTGTTCGGGTTCAGATCAGGGAGGCCGTTCCTCCCAATCGCGCCTCTCCAGGTATCACTGTCATTGCCCACGTGAGCGTTGAAGTCCCCCAGTAGAACAATGGAGTCCCCAGTTGGAGCACTATCCAGTACTCCTCCCAGGGACTCCAAGAAGGCCGAGTACTCCGCACTGCTTTTCCATTTCCCGACCCGAAGGCGCAGGGAAGCGGCCCTCTGGTTCACCGGGGTGAATTCCAACACATGGCGACTGAGCTGGGGGGCTATAAACAAGCCCACACCAGCCTGCCGCCTCTCACCCTGGGCAACTCCAGAGTAGTGGAGGGTCCAGCCCCTTTCAAGGAGCTGGGTTCCAGAGCCCAAGCTATGTGTAACATTTCAACTTTTTTCTCGAAATTGTATTTCAACATTAATCTCGACATTTCGACTTTTTTCTCGACATATTGACTTTTTCCTCGACATTTCGAAGTGCACAATAAAAAAAAATCTTCCCCTTTCAAAATTTTTTTTCCTGCATGGACCTGATACTCTTCCGTAAATATCTGAGTTCCGTACTGTGAGCAAAGAAATGACAGTCCAAATAAATTAAAGAATCACCGTGTTTTTCTTTTTCCCCTGCCTTTTTGATATTGTTCCAACTTCTCTGATATGGGGTTATACATTTTTATCCACATTAACTGTGCTTTCCTTAGACTCTTACTGATTTATTTTTTGCTTTTCCGACTTCTCTGCAGGTGTGACGAATACATGACACAGCTAGACGAGATGCAGCGGCAGCTGGCTGCAGCCGAGGACGAGAAGAAGACTCTGAACTCTCTCCTGCGCATGGCCATTCAGCAGAAACTGGCCCTCACCCAGCGCCTTGAGGACTTGGCTTTTGACCAAGAGCAGTCGCATCGCACCAGGGGGGGCAGGCTGACCCGCGCGAGGACCAGCACCCCCAAAGTAAGTTCCTCAGCCTCAGCTTCGGCCAGCCACCTAGCTCCGAGCTCCACGTCGTCGTCGGTGCCTGGCATCCTCCCCCCTTCCAACCTCACGAGTCCCATGTCGGTTTTTTTTGACGAATCCACCCCCCTCAGTGCAGCCGCTGCAGTTTTGGCCTCTGTTCTCACCTCTCCGACCTCGCAAAAACCCACTCGCAGTCCCTCATCACCGTCATTAGCCTCGCTGTCCGGCCCCGGGGCACCGGAGAGTCCTCCGTCTCTGGAGGCCCCGTCCTCTCCATCTACGCAGACCCCACCTTCCACCCCTCTGAGGCTGGCTCACTCCCAATGGACCCTTGGGTTGCGGACGTTTGTGGTTGAGCCCCACAGTTTCTCGCCGGCGCTGCCTCGTAGCTCATGTCTACCCAGACCCCACCCCTCAGACACCCCTCCCACCACCCGGCCCTCCCAGCCGGGATCTGCCCCTTCCTCCCCCTACCGTTCCTCGGTTCTCGGGCTTAGGCGCTCGGCTTGGACTCCGTCTCCCCGAACTCGACCCCTGTCCGGCATGACGCGCTCCTCCGTCCTCCACACTCCTTCCCCATCCCCGTCGTACTCCTCCGCCTTCTCCCACAGCTATTCCTCTTCCTACCACAGCTCCACTCCCACCTTCACCCCCTCCCCCTCTTACAACCATTCCAGCCACTACACCCCCCTCTACCCTAGGTACTACAGTTCCTACCGGCCCTGAGAATAACACTTAGCATAAATCCTTGTACCGTTCGCCCCCTCCTCTCCTCGTTGGGACTAAACCTGCGACTCCCATCATCCTTCTCTTCCGTGGCCTGAGAAAGAGGAGGCTCACAGAGAGGACACACTGGTTTCCTGTTTCCCACTTCCTGTTTCCTGTGCCTACGCCTTGGCCGATGGGTTGTGAATGTTCAGTGACTTTGCTCAGGGATTTGACAGAAGGAGCACAAGCGGCCCCGCCTTTCCTTTTAATCTGAGACTGCTGACCGGTCCACCCGAGGACGTCATCAGACTTCTTATTAAGAGTTTTTAGCATTTAGGTTCTTCAGGTTGAGACCACATGTGCATGAAGCAATTACCAACACCGTCATCGAGTGAACACTGCTACTGTTTCCTGAGAGTTATGACACATTAAATACTCTCCTCTATACTCAGTGTCTTATTCACATTGTCTAAAAGTATATAATTTACACAAAACACTAAAGCAGATACAGTCATATGCATAAGTTAAAGCCCTCTCTCCATATCTCGTAGGGTTATGTTTGTGTGTAATAAAAGTAAAATCCTCTGATCGGAGTGGTTCTTTACTATGAAACTGACATTGTTCACCATGCCATTATTTATTTATTTATTAACAAAGAAGTGAGTCCCCCTCAGTATTTCACCTGTCAACTGTCTTGATCAGCTGATCTTGTCTGGAGCACTCAGGTGTGTTCAAACATCACCAACAGGGAAAGACATCAGCAATGGTCTAAGAGAAGCAACTGTTATGCATCAGTCCCAAAGGGTTCTGAAATCCTTTCCAAACTATTAGGAGTTAAATGTTCTACAGTGACAAGATCTCCATCTCGGAGTCTACACGCATTGCAATGAGAAGAAGATCTAATCTGGACAAACCAACTGGAACCATGTCCTCTGGAGACATGAGACCAACGTGGACATGTCTGTTCTGGTTCAGATCCATGTTTGGAGGAAACCAGAATCACCTTGTACCCACTTTCAAGCACGGAGGTGGAGGGTGATGGTCTGGACCTGGACACCTGTCAGTCCCTGAGGGGACCATGAACTCCTCTGTAGACCAGAGTCCTCTAGAGACACTTGTGAGGACGTTTGACTGACAGATGAAGATCAGCTGAAACTGGATTATGAGACAGGAAATGATCCCAAACACAGCGGCAGATCTGCATCAGAATAATGAAAAATAAGTGTTGAGGTTCTGGAACGACCTGGTCCAAGTCTAGACCTGAACCTGGTCCAAGTCCAGACCTGGACCTGGTCCAAGTCCAGACCTGAAACTGGTCCAAGTCCAGTCCTGAAGCTGTTTTAGATTCTGTGATGGGACTGTCAAACAGCTGTGTAGAATTTGTCTGCAAGATGAAGGTCGGTTGAAACTGGGTCATGTGACAGGAAATGACCCCAAACACAGCAGCGGATCACGACACAGAATGAAGAAAAATGAAAAAATCCAGGTTCTGGATTTAAGAAAATGTCGTCTCTGAAAGTTGGATAAAGGTAGCGCTGCGGGGGGTCGGCGTTTCAATTGATGGCTGTTTTTCTAATAAGTGTAAGTCTTGTTACTCTCGTCTCTTCAAAACAAGAGAAAAAAGATGAACTAAAACATCTGGAGTCTGATATATTATTATGATTGCTGCTGTCAAGCAGCGGATGATCATTCCTGATTATTCAGAGGTAAAGTCCGGATGTAGTTATAAAGATAAAGTTAATGTTACAGGACAACTACATCCTATCAATGGGGACAAAAACAGCTGAAACTAGATGTTGGTGATGCTGCCAGAGACGTGGAAATTCCTAAAAGACGTTTCCATGACACTTTTGTGAATAAGTGGATTATCGGCTTGTCTAAAAAACCATTTCCTGGAAGCGTGAAGAGGTTTATTCGATATTCGGGAGTTTTTTAATTAGTGCCGTTTCCATGACCTAATGAAAGGTGATGTAATAAGGAAGAGTGTCAAAGGTGGATCTAAACACAGCTGAATCATTGGGATGCTGTAAGCATTTCTTTTCTTTTGGTGTAATTTTCTTAACTAAATAATGGCATGATGAAAAAAGCTCTGTGTTCATTATGGATTGTATTTGCCTAAATGTAAGACCCGCTATGACCAGATACATTCAAATACGTCTCATAACTCTCTGTACTTTTCCGCACAGCCTTCATTGAGGAGTGGTTGGAAGTTGAAGGGTTTGCTATATTTCAGATTAAGATGTAGAAAGCTCAAAGCTGGGATGATAAATGTCGTCCTTGTCAACGATGGGACTCAATGAAGGCACAAATGGGCCTAATGAGGTCACCTGGCCAGCAGTTTCCTAATCAAGACCACCGCTGTGTCCGAAATGCCATACTAAACAGTATATACTCAAAAAGTATACTTAAGTTCGGCACACTTTTGAGTTAATATCAGTAGTATGCATTAATTTGGACGTACTACTCAGAGCTACACGGCACTTCCTGCCGTTGGGAGGGGGTTGTTACCATGGTAACAACTCCTGTCACAGCAGCAGTAGCAGCACCGCTCCACTCTTTCCCGTTTATCCTGATAAATGTGATAAATGATGAACTCATCTGGTTAATATCTTATGGAAACCAAAGCGAAATCACACCTAATTACTCTCATTTGAATTGTAGAGTGATGATGGTTGTGCTGCTGCTGTAGTTTTGCTTGGTACCGCTAACGTTATCCTCCATTTTTGTTGGTTGCTAAGTATCTGCACAGCACCTAGCAACCAAACACTGCTGCATTGCATTGTGGGAAGTTTCTGCTTAGCTAGTGTCCATCAATCCATACTAATACATTTTTCCGGAATGAATATGGATATCGCCTACTATTGAGTACGTACTGTTTTGGACGTACTGTTTTTGCAAACTCATTAGGGTGGAAGTAGGGAATTTCGGACGCAGCTCAAGAGAGAATGAACTCTGTTGGTTTAAAGTAAAACCTTGAGGTTAGAGATCCTGAAGCCATCTGGGATGTTCTGAACAGCAGCTCCTGTATGGGTCGTCACTCAAAGCCTCTTCCTGTTGGGATCGGTGCTTTACCGGGGCAGAAGATTGTGGTCGGGAGTGTACCGGATATGTTTCATGAGGTTTATGTGTCTGGGTGACCAGGCCAGGAACCAGCTCTAGTCCTGGAGACATCGTCCTGGAAATGGAAGCGCTGCACTTGTTGCACTTTGTCTGACACACACGCACGCACGCACGCACGCACGCACGCACGCACGCACGCACGCACGCACGCACGCACGCACGCACGCACGCACGCACGCACGCACGCACGCACGCACGCACGCACGCACGCACGCACGCACGCACGCACGCACGCACGCACGCACACATCACATTTCCTTTTTAGAGCTAAAAAAATATGACGTATGTATGGAAGAGTATTAGGGCCAGGCAGGAGAAAAATAAAAATAATATTTTAGAGGAGGAAGATTTTTTTTTCATTATGCACTTTGAGAAAAAGGTCGAAATGTCGAGAAAAAAGTCGAAATTTCGAGAATAAAGTTGAAATAGCGAGAATAATGTTAAAGTACAATTTCGAGAAAAAAGTCGATATTTCGTGAATAAAATTGAAATGTTGAGAAAAAAGGCGAAATTTCGACTTTATTCTCGACATTTCGAGTTTTTTCTCGAAATGGCCCTAATACTCTTCCGTACGTATGACCCCTGTGTTAGCAGATGAAGCGTGGAAGTCATGTGACGTGGCGTTTCCTCTGAGGTGTGTCTCAACAGTCTGATCTGCTCTCTGCTCGTTTAGAATAATTAGGAACTATTGTTCCAATTAATAATGTCATGATTTTTCTCATCCATCTGTTTTTTAGTCACATGGGTGGAGCCTATCCAAGCTGTCATCAGGTGAGCAGCAGGCACACCTGGACAGGTCCAACATGGGCGGAAAAGTCAAAGAATTGATTACAGGACAGACATAAAACCCTGTTCAGATTGTGCTCACACTTGGCACATTATGATTCATTAAAGGTGACATATTTTCCTGACTTTCAAAGGGCTAAAACTGTCACTTCACCAGTTTTCAGGCCGAAATTGCAGGAAAGATCAGTTAAAACTGTTGATATTTCTTCCGCTGTATGAATTTCTGTTAAACCACAGATTTTTCATATTCAGACTCTAAACATAGATCAGCGCTGCCCGTCTTCTATCCCCGCCCACATTATGCCGCTTTTACACTAGCACCTACTCAGCTCTGCTCATCTCCTGGGGCCTCATCTATAAAGCTTGCTTGTGCACAAAAAGGGCTTGAAAGATGCGAAAGCCACCTTCTACGCAAAGGCTAGGATCTAAAAAGAAAAAACTAACCGAAAAATCTGCTTATCTTTACGGCAACCCGGACCCTCCCTTAAGAATTTACTTAAGACACCGGGAACTGGCGACGCAGGCTGTGAGGTGGTGAAATGAAGCCAGATTCATGTCATACTCTTAATAATGTCATCACATATTACAAAATATATCAGACTTATAATAAAATAGCGCTGATCGTGTTCCTCTGTGTTTGAAACACAGCGTCAGTCAGGACTCTGGTGCTGCTGGAGCTGCAGCCTCCTCTTCACCCACCGCTTTAGGACAGAACAAATGAGGGGCTTCGTAGAGCGTTTAGGGACTCCAGGGAGCCTCTCATTTCTTCCCTAAAGGGACACATGTTTTTATATATATATAATGAGTTTTACGCACACGTGAAACCTTTACGTGCGGGTGTAAGCCTAAATTATGGTTCTGCGTTAAAACGACGCAGAGCCTACGCCGTAGGGTACGCGGTGACGTGCACCTACGCCGTAGGCTCTGTGTTGTTGACGCAGAACCATAAACCCGCCTTGAGCAGCTCTGAGGGGAGACGGGAGAGGAGGAGGGGGAGCGGGGGGGGAAGCGGGGCTGCGGGGCTGTTCTCGTATCGTCTTCGCACAGGGTGTGTCGATGAGTTGCAATTAATGGCTGATCCTACAGTTAGTTTTTAAACTATAAAAAGTGGGGGGGACAAAAACATGATTTTGAAAAGACGGGGGACATGTCCCCACTGTTGCGCCGGGGAACTCACGGCGTTCCGCGCAGCAACGGCGTGCTGCCACTCACTCGCTGTATTTTATAGTCTACTATTTCTTTTTCTACTTTTACTGTGACCACCAAATAATGTTGTTTTCCTGTCCTCCACCTCATCCACAACATCTCGATATCAGATCTCAGTGAAATTCAGTGGCACGGTGGCTGGATACTTCTCATTCATCCTGAAGCCAAACAGGCTGCAGGAAGCCACTGCGCATGCTCAGCAGGCTCATTCATATGCAAAAACATACAATTTTTGGTATGAAGTGGGCGTGTAGAGGGCGGGATATGAGGCGGATTCAGCTGCGCAACCTTCCAGCTGGACTGTGATTTATAAAGCGAACATTGCGTGCAAGTGTGCGTGCACATGGTTTTATTGATCTGGATTTTTTTCTGCGCCCGGCATTTTCGGCTTTTGGGTGTACGTGCACTTTTAGTATGACTCCTACGCAGTCCATTTTAAATGAGGCCCCTGGTCTTCAGCAGGAGGGTCCCCCCTTATGATCCAGGTCATGGTCCAGGTTTCTTCCTCCTAAAGGGGAGTTTTTCGAGTTGGGCTGAGTAGGTACTAGTGGAAAAGCGCCATTAGTTTGCATCAGTTTGGTAAAGTTTTTTCTCAGTTTCCCGTCAGGTGGGACACAGCAGAGACCTGACAGTGGGCTGAGACTGAGCACACCTCCTGGGACACTGGACTGGTCTCTGGGCCGGACTGCAGGCTGTGGTTACCCATTGTGGTCGTGTAGAAACCAGGCAGTTGAGCAGGCGTGATGCTCTGTGTGTGTGTGTGTGTGTGTGTGTGTGTGTGTGTGTGTGTGTGTGTGTGTGTGTGTACACATGAGCTTTCCTTCCTTTGATTTGTCGCACCTGTACCTCAGGCTGAAATGCTGTTTAAACGTGTATCTTTGGCTTTTGTCAGATGAATCTTGTAACTTTTGCTATCTCCACATTTATAATCTGGGCGCTTTCAGAAGTCCGGACTGGGGCAAACATCACCCACTGTTTTCAGAAGTCCGCTTTCTTTCTTTGGGCCCCCCATTTTTGAGACCTTCTGTCTTTCATCCTTCTCTGCGCTGCTGATTTCCAAATGTCTATGTGTAACTCTGTAACCAGTACTCGAGTTGTAAAAAAATCAGGGGGGATGGTGGATTTTATCATATGGGGACAGATAATTTGTGCTGATTACAAATAATATAATATATTACAAATAATAGCAGTGACCAAAACACCTGCAGAAATACTGCAGGAATGACATAGCAGCAGTTAAATGCAGCCTTCTGTAAGCTTTAAATATCCACTGGGCTTACATCAAATACATCAAAACACAACAATAAAAAACACTTTTCTGAACATATCAATATGACTCTGTCCTTCACAGGATAAGTAACATGGATACCTGCAAAAACTCTAAATCTTAACAAGAATATTTGTCTTATTTCTAGTTAAAATGTCTGATTTTTAGTCAAAGAAGTTTCATTACACTTAAAACAAGACTCATCACTGGAAAAAACAACAATTTTCACCTGTTTCAAGTAGATTTTCACTTGAAATAAGTAGAAAAATCTGCCAGTGGAACAAGATTTTTTTGCTTGTAATAAGAAGATAAATCTTGTCCCACTGGCAGATTTTTCTACTTATTTCAAATGAAAATGTATTTGAAACAGGTGAAAATGGTCAAATAAGTTATTTTTCTGGTGTTATTTTTCTGGTGATGACTCTAAATGTTGAAATAGCAGTAAAACCACATTCATTGATGAAATGACATAAGGGATGGAAAGGGGGCAGTTTTACAGGGGGGATGATTTGGACCGTTTTTATTTCAGGGGGGGATGCCATCCCCCCTTATCCCCCCTCACCCCCCCTCATCCCCCCTCAACTCCAGTACTGTCTGTAACCATGAGGTCTCTTTAGCCCCGGGAAGCCAGGCCTTTTGAGTTTTCTACTGTGTTGCATGAGGCATGAACTCATCCGACTGGACGACTGGAACTGTTTGATGAGTTTCTGAGGTTAAGTAACACGTCTGTTGTCTGGACCGATCAGTATTATCAGTTCATGATCACTTTGATCTGTTGTTGTGGGGTTCTGTGCCAAAATGTAGCATTATGGTTTGTGTCATTTTTTGGTTGTATTGTCCTCACATTTCAGCAAACGCCTCAATAAAGATGTGTTCACTCCCATGAAGATCAAATTTGTACGAGTTTAAAGATTGTAGATGAAGGGACATCGTGTGCTTTTTACTGCCGTTGTTGTTATGGCAGCAACCGCAGAAGTCTGTCAGTATCTGTCCATCAAATAATGACCCCAATCATCACTGAAGTAGCTTAAAACAGACAAAAATCATTCACTTAAAATCAGACAATTGTGTTGCAGAGGAATCATTTCTTAAAACTAACTAAGGAAGGAAGGAAGGAAGGAAGGAAGGAAGGAAGGAAGGAAGGAAGGAAGGAAGGAGAAAAGAAGGAAGGAAGGAAGGAAGGAAGGAAGGAGAAAAGAAGGAAGGAAGGAAGGAAGGAAGGGAGAAAAGAAGGAAGGAAGGAAGGAAGGAAGGAAGGAAGGAAGGAAGGAAGGAAGGAGAAAAGAAGAAAAGAAGGAAGTAGGAAAGGGAGTAAGGAAGGAAGGAAGGGAGGGAGGAAGGAAGGAAGGAAGGAAGGAAGGAAGGAAGGAAGGAAGGAAGGAAGGAAGGAAGGAAGGGAGAAAAGAAGGAAGGAAGGAAGGAAGGAAGGAGAAAAGAAGAAAAGAAGGAAGGAAGTAGGAAAGGGAGTAAGGAAGGAAGGAAGGAAGGAAAGAAGGAAGGAAGGAAGGAAGGAAGGAAGGAAGGAAGGAAGGAGAAAAGAAGAAAAGAAGGAAGGAAGTAGGAAAGGGAGTAAGGAAGGAAGGAACGAAGGAAGGAAGGGAGGAAGGAAGGAAGGAAGGGAGAAAGGAGAAAAGAAGAAAAGAAGGAAGGAAGTAGGAAAGGGAGTAAGGAAGGGAGAAAAGATGGAAGGGAGGAAAGAAGGAAGTAAGGAAGAAAGGAGAAAATAAGAAAAGAAGGAAGGAAGTAGGAAAGGGAGTAAGGAAGGAAGGAAGGAAGGAAGGAAGGAGAAAAGAAGGAAGGAAGGAAGGAAGGAAGGAAGGAAGGAAGGAAGGAGAAAAGAAGAAAAGAAGGAAGTAGGAAAGGGAGTAAGGAAGGAAGGAAGGGAGGGAGGAAGGAAGGAAGGAAGGAAGGAAGGAAGGAAGGAAGGAAGGAAGGGAGAAAAGAAGGAAGGAAGGAAGGAAGGAGAAAAGAAGAAAAGAAGGAAGGAAGTAGGAAAGGGAGTAAGGAAGGAAGGAACGAAGGAAGGAAGGAAGGAAGGAAGGAAGGAAGGAGAAAAGAAGAAAAGAAGGAAGGAAGTAGGAAAGGGAGTAAGGAAGGAAGGAACGAAGGAAGGAAGGGAGGAAGGAAGGAAGGAAGGGAGAAAGGAGAAAAGAAGGAAGGAAGTAGGAAAGGGAGTAAGGAAGGGAGAAAAGATGGAAGGGAGGAAAGAAGGAAGTAAGGAAGAAAGGAGAAAATAAGAAAAGAAGGAAGGAAGTAGGAAAGGGAGTAAGGAAGGAAGGAAGGAGAAAAGAAGAAAAGAAGGAAGGAAGTAGGAAAGGGAGTAAGGAAGGAAGGAACGAAGGAAGGAAGGGAGGAAGGAAGGAAGGAAGGGAGAAAGGAGAAAAGAAGGAAGGAAGTAGGAAAGGGAGTAAGGAAGGGAGAAAAGATGGAAGGGAGGAAAGAAGGAAGTAAGGAAGAAAGGAGAAAATAAGAAAAGAAGGAAGGAAGTAGGAAAGGGAGTAAGGAAGGAAGGAAGGAAGGAAAGAAGGAAGGAAGGAAGGAAGGAAGGAGAAAAGAAGAAAAGAAGGAAGGAAGTAGGAAAGGGAGTAAGGAATGGAGAAAAGATGGAAGGGAGGGAGAAAGGAAGGAAAGAATGGAGAAAAGGAAAGAAAGAAGGGAGGGAGGAAGGAAGGAATGGAGAAAATAAGGAAAGAAGCATGGAAAAGTAAAGAAGGTAATAAAGGAACGAATGACGAAAGGGAGGTAGGAAGAAAAAGGAGTAAAGGAGGGTAAAAAAGGAGGAAAAGAGGAAAGGAAGAAGGAAGGAGAGAGCATGGCAGGAGGAAAGAAGGATAGAAGGATTGGGTCATTTTGACCCAAAGACAGCACAAGGGTTAATGTCCAGTTTCTGGTGTGTCTGAGTTTAAAGGTTTCTTCTCCAGACTGCATGTTCCACATATTTCCACAGACTCTTCACAATAGTCCTGTTGGATTTCTGATTCTGTTAAAGCCTCATTCACAATCAGGCTCTTATTTTCATCGGTCAGTGTTCAGTAAAAGATTATTTATGACTTTAGTCAGTTTCAGGTTATTTCAGTGACCGTTGTGGGGTTTTCTTTCTTTAACTGAAGGGTACCATCACATTTGTCCACGTGTATATTTACTGCAATTCTAATAAATAAAAGTTCAAACTCCCATAAGAGACTTTTCTGTGTGGTTACAAGTTACAAGTACTCCAGCAGCGTCTGCAGAATATAAACTTTTCTGTAATTTTCCTGGGAACTTTTCCAAAGCAGGTTTTGGATTTATTCCACTCTGGAATCCGATGGCATAAGAGTAATTTCTGTGTAGAAAAAAGTGAAGAAAGCCTCCAAAATCAATCGGCCATGCCCTTGTTATGAGTCCTTATATTCATGTCCTGGGAGGTCATGAACGCTGCAACATCTTATCCTATCAAACATTTATATTCACCTCCTGTACACTTACACTTAAAACTGCTTCCATGTACCAACACTTCAATCTAGGGGTTATTTTAACTCTGGAATGTCCCTTTAAGTTGTTTTTTTTTACCAAGATACAGATTCAATAAAAATTTATTTTACCTGTGAAAAAACTTAGATTGCCGAGAACGACAATTACAGGAAACTAGAAATAAACTACAAAAGATAAAAGGAAACGCAAGAGACACAGTACAAGAGAAGGAAGAAGAGTCTTGGAGTTGGATGAGGTGATGTGCAAAGGAAGGGTTAATGTTCACTTTAAACATGTAACTATAAAATACTCTGTATAGCTCAAAATGACTCAGTTAAGAGATTATAGAAAACTTGAAAGAGGCAATAATAAGCTGCCAGTATTATTAAGTAAACACAAGTATGGGGTAAAGATGACAAAGTCTTGCACTTGCGGTAAGTAGCATGAACAGGTATTACACAGAGTATGATGGAAGACGTTTTCTTTCAATTATATTTAAGTTCAGTATTCAAAGCTAGCCTGAAGACGTGCAAACTTTATTCCTATTAATTCCCATCGAACGTTTCCAGCATTGAAAACTCAGTTGTTCAGCGCTGTAGCCAACATATTTACGGTGTTTTATTGGTTGAGATCAGGCTCACACAGTTGGACCTGACGTGGGTTTGACTTTCATGAGGTCAAAGATGGAAACCAGCGTGATCTCTCTGTGACACCCCCCTCCTCCTCACCAGACTGGAACCCGCCAAGGCCCAGTCCCAATCCCCCCCCTCTTCCTACTTTTCAGCCTTACCCCTAAATTGTGCACGTTCCCGTGAGGGTAGTGGTGTCCCAATTCCTCTTTTCACCTAGGGGGAGTGGAGAAAACGAGGGCTAGTGAGTATCAATCTGGCCCTACAGAGCGAGGGTTTTCGGATGCTGACTGGCTGAACTAGGGCCAGAAAAATTTCCCAGAATGCTTTTCGTTGTCATTTGCAGACTGAATCCAACAAAAAAACATGGCGGACATTTCTTATTTTTTAGTGAATAAAATCAATATTTTGAGTTGGTTTCTACATAAAAATGCATTTTCATTACATTTCTAGCGAGAAATATATATTTTCCTTTCATAATATTCACTCAGTGAATGTACATAATCCCTCAAAGTCTTTTTCAAACCTCGCCAGAATAAAGGCTGATTCATGGTTCCGCGTTACACCAACGCAGAGCCTACGGCGTAGGTTACGCGGCGACGTACGCCGTACCCTACGCCGTAGGCTCTGCGGCGATTTAACGCAGAACCATAAATCAGCTCCCGAGCAGGCAGGCGGTTTTGATACCGAAATTTTCGGAGCAAATTTCTTAACAGGCGCAGCTACAACTGTTAGATTTCATCTGTTACACCAACATTAATATTCCTAAATGATTTATTTCAGCCAGCGGTAATTCTCCACAGAGCTGCTGCTGCTCCGAGCCGGCGGCTCTTCTCATCTCCGAAAACATCGGAGCAAATTTCTTAACAGGCGTTATTTGGATAAACTGAGCCCAGGTTGGGGATCTTAACGGTTACTTTCACACCTGAAAAAATATTCAAACTTAATAAAGTGGCATATTAACAGTGCTACAGCTGAAATTAAAACAGCTTTTAGCTCTCAGCTTCCTGATATGGTGTGACGTATGTGCAAACGTAACTACGCAGTCGCTTACGTACCCGAACATAAACCACGCAGTGACGTAGCAAGCAAAATTTAGGGGTGGTGCTGAAAAGTAGGAGTAGTGGGAGTATTGGGACAGGCCCCTGGGAAGATTTCAAGGGCCCTAAAATCTGTGGCTTGATTTTTCGGGGTAGTGGTAGAAAGTAGGGGGTGTATTGGGATTGGCCCTATAACCGTCCATGAAGTCTGTCAGTTACTGCTTTCTGAGCCGTGCTGCTGCTCGCCCTCATCTGAGCAGGCTTTATCTCAGCCAGAAGCACACAGGAGCTCTGGTCCCAACAGCTGAAGCAAACTTTAAATACGTCCTAGCAATCGCAGAGTTCAATTTGCTTCTTTTCCCAAGTATTTGTCAAGAGCCCGTTGGACAGCTTCTAGATGGAGTTTTGTTATTCAGACATTTCATTAAACAGAACCGAATTGTGGAGAGTTATTTTTTTAAATCCTTTTGTTTTTAGTTTTCATCAAAGAAAACTCCTTCTCAGGAGTCATATCTCAGTAACATCTCCTTCTCACGGTGGCCGAGATCCGCCATTGCTGAAAATAAAAGTAACGCTGCAAACAGAAACAAACGCTGCTGCAAATAAAATAAACGCTGCAAAAAAAAAGAAACGCCGCAAATATAAAGAAACCCCGCTGCAAATAAAATAAAACCCGCTGCAAATAAAATAAAAAAACAACGCAAATAAAAAAGCCACAACGGAAGTGAATTACCGGGGAGTATTTTTGTCGATGCACCGGTGTTGCACATTAAAAATTACACGTAGTGATGTTGAACACTAATCTTTTCACTTATTTTCGTTCGTTGTTCTTCTTATTCCTCGCTCTTCTTATTTCTTCCTTTTCAATTACGTCCTCTTCGTCTTCTTCTTCTCCTCTCACGTAAAAAACACCGGTGCATCATCAAAAATAGTCCCTGGTAATTCACTTCCTTTGTGGCTTTTTTATTTTTGTCGTTTTTTTTTTTTTAATTTGCAGCGGGGTTTATTTTATTTGCAGCGTTTCTTTTATTTGCAGCGGTGTTTGTTTTTATTTGCAAAGGGTTTATTTTATTTGCAAAGCGTTTATTTTATTTGCCGCGGCGTTTCTTTTTATTTGCAGCATTTCTTTAATTTTCAGCAATGGCAGGTCTTGGCCACCGTACCTTCTTCCTCAGACCACATGTAGACATTTTTAAATCCTGATGGGAAGAAGAAATGGTTAAAGACAAAAAAGAAGAAGCTGGATTTAACATATGTCCTTGAAGGTACTTCTTGGTAATCTATTTTTTTTCCCTTTTTTAGTTGTTATATACACTATAATTCCGACCGAGACTCCCTGATGGTTTCACAGAGTGGTTGAAGTAGGACCCAATGCAGGAGACTAAAGGAGGCAGGAGTTAAAAAAAAAAAAGTTTATTTATTATGCCAAAAAAAACAAAAGCAGGGTTATCAAAAACACAAGGAGGGCAGGAACAGCTCGGACCAGCAGCGGGCAAGAGAAAGACAAGACATATGCACAGAAGGCTTGGCGAGACACAGGAGCAGACAATCAGGGCAGATGAAACAAGGGAAGTTAAGGAATAACTGAAACACAAGGACACAGGGTTTCAAAATAAAAACTAAATAAAACAGGAACTAAATATCAAAACTGTGACTTCACACGCACACAGGACTAGTGTAAGTAATGGGGGCAAAGACAGAAAATCAAGGAGGAGGATGAAACCACACGAGGAGGGAAGAGGAATCTGAAATTCAGAACAACAAGATGACACAGGAAACAGAACTATAACATGGACCAAGTCATGACATTGCTGTATAGTGATCATTTACATGTATTATTATTATAATTATGTGTAAAACGATAAGGAAAAGTGAAAAGTCAAACACGACCTATCTGAGATACCTATAGGTCGTGTTTGACTTGGACGTAAAACTGAACGGCTTCTGATTGAGTCTGAATAAATTCGCAGAGCTCTCTCTCTCTCTCTCTCTCTCTCTCTCTCTCTCTCTCTCTCTCTCTCTTTCTCTCTCTCTCTCTCTCTCTCTCTCTCTCTCTCTCTCTCCCTCCCCACATCTCAAAAATGAATAGGAATAAGACTGAAATAATATAACAGCACTTTTAAAGGAGCTTGAGGCTCCTTTTAAGAAATGAGACTCTCTAGCGCCACCCTTCACCACGATGGCCGTTGGGGGTACTGCAGCCAACAGTGAAGCCGGCACGGGAGAACGGGGAGAACGTGCATGCAGCGTCATGTGACGTCACATCCGCAGCCCAGCGCGGGAAATTCCGGTCACAATTGCAGCACATTTTGCAGCACACATTGTTCAAGGCAAAGGAGAGATACACTAGAGGAATCATTCTTTTTGGTTTGGAACGCTTCATCTGACATTATTACTAGAAAACTTAAAACATTTACAAATTTTTTTCATAAATCCTGCCTCAAGCTCCTTTAAATAAAAACTTGACAATATGGTTGGAATTTGTGAATATTTAATTATCTTTCGCATTTAAAATTGTCAAAATCCCCATCTCAGGTTTCAGTGCAGGAGTGAGTCGGAGAGTCTCCAGAACAACAGTTTTACAACAGAACAGAGCTGGTTGGAGACAAAACTACATGTTTGCAGATTTGTTAGACAGCTAAACCCAAACTGGACAGATGCAATACTGGTCTGACCTGAGTGAACTGCTGAACACCTCAGAGGGGGACGGGAAACTTCCATCACAATCTGGACATTCTCAAGAAATTCTATTAAACCCAACATTTTGGAAATATGGAACTAAAAGATTTAGTGTTGTTCAGTAGGATGGAGATGAAAAAAAACCTGATTTAAAACACTAATACAATGTTGTACTCCAGAAACACTCACTGACCTCTTTATTAGGAACACCTAATAATAAACCTAATACATCTAATAAATACTGTATACCTAATACATACTGAATAAATGTAATTAACACCTAAAACATACATTCTAATAAATACCCAGTGCAGACTGCTGTGCTGTTCACGTGTTTTCGTACCGTGGATGTTTCCATGACTGTCAGATCAGTTGCTTATCTTGACTCTGGGTCAACGAGCTACGTGGTGTCAGAAGTGGAATCATTCTCTTCAGACTGGAAAGACCAAAATGAGTCGTCTCCGTGCTAAACTTTCAGGAATACGGCGGACGGATTCTGGAAACCAGACGCTCTTTTTTTCAAGAACTGGTGTAAGTTTGAACGTGATTATGAAATATTCCTCGCCGCTGCCCACAGTGATAAACCAGTTAAAACCAGAGCCTACCCCCTCAATGGTGCGGGACTGGAGGATATTGAAAGAGAGCAGTCATTCACCTACGCACATGCCGTCATGTCGGGACAAGGTGGCCTTCTAACTCTGGCAGAGTCCAGGGAAGATCCCGATCCCCTGAAAAGGAAATTCAAGGAGATTTGCAACTAGGGTTGCCAACCGTCCCTTGAAAAACGGAATCGTCCTGTATTTATAAACTGAAGTACGCGTCCCGTATTGAGCTGAAAAGGGACGCACTTTGTCCCGTATTACTGAGAGAGTCAAAAAATAGTAATAAAATGCCAATGGAAAATGGCATTGAGCTGTTGAGTTGATAACTTATTTTTTCTGTTTTACTACAACTGTAGCTACAGTCATGGCCTCTGATGCACAAATATGTTTACAAGTTTTCTACACACTTTCTGTTTGCACTTTTGTTATTGCACTAAAAATGTGCACTATTACAGAATGGATGTTCTGCTTTTTTTCTATTGTTTTATATTCATTTATACAATTTTAAGTTAAGCAGGACAGGTTTCTGTTTAAGAAAGATACTTATTTTATTCAGTTCATTTTGTTATTTTGTATTAAAGTGAATTGCTGGATAATAATAATTTAATTTATAAATAAATATATAATAATTTGTTTTCCATGTGTTCATGGCATTCAAAAATATGCATCTAATTCAATTCAGGTTCGAGTCAAATAGTTAAAAAAAGTCGTTTCACTCACAAAAAAAGGGCCTAAAAAAATTCAACACGCCAGGAAAGGTGAAGGCAGGGCCACTCGGTGGCGCAGTGGGTTAAGCAGCAGCTCATATACTGAGGCTACAGTCCTCCTCCTGCAGCAGTCGCAGGTTCAAATCCAGCCCGCGCACCTTTGCTGCATGTCTTCCCCGTTCTCTCTCTCTACCCCTTTCCAGTCTGCATCTCAATAAAGGGCCACTAGAGCCCAAAAAAATCTAAAAAAAAAAAGTGTGAAGGTGAAGGCAATCGGGTCAGCCGGCCCTGCAGATGAGGAGTCCCTTATTTATTTTTCAGGGAGTTGACAACCCTATTTGCAATTCCAAAACGAATGTTATAATGGAACGGCACAATTTCAATAGCAGGTATCAAACCAGGGGAATGGATGGAAGCCTATTTGAGTACGCTACGAAAGCAGACAAAGTAAAGTGAGTGTGGTGTAAGAGGGTGACGTGGTGGCCTCTCCCAACACGTCTGAGATGCTTTTAGTCTGAAATATTCAGTGTAAGTGAAAGTCTGCCCCAAATTTTTCTAAGTTTTGTTCTTCCTCTTCGTTAATGTTTTCTCGTTTTTTTGTTTTCTTCTGACTTTCATTCCCCTCATGAGGATCCGCTGAAGTTCACGACTGGCCACACCCACCTACAAAACCACAAAATAAAAGAGCCATTAAATAAATAATAGTGTCATGAAATATAATATGTAAACGTGACATCACAAAATAAAAGTGCCATGAAATAAATAAATAAATATACCAATATTAAATAATTACAAATTAAATAAAAAAGTAACATTTAATTGAATATTTCATAATTTAAGTATTTGTTTTATTTATTTAATTTTGAATGAATCGGCGTTCCATAATCATTTTTCTCTTTCTTTTTCTCTTTTTTTTTCTCTTTTTTAATGGCAAACAGTGAAAGTGGTGCAGTTCATTCTGTGAGTGGGAAGAGTGTGACGTGTGTTCTTGCGTCACTTTAGAGGTGTATTCAGTTGTATTTACTTTCTGGTGTTAGGGACATGGAAAAATGTATCCGTGATAAAACTGGACAGTCCATCACAATCACACTAAAAGATATTATCTCCAAAGTTGAATGTGATGACAAACCAATATGCTTTATAACAAATGTTATGCTTCTGATGGGTACATTTCATATTCATAAGATGAAGTTCTCCAAGTCCCTTCCAAACTTTGATATATTTACAGTGGAATTAAACATGTATTTAAACACTTTAGAGCTAATGTCCAATAAGGAAAGTATACAAACACTGCTGTACTGAGTTTACTTTCAGTAACTCCAGAATAAGGGGATATTTTGTACCTTATTTTATTTTAATTTATATGTTTTCTTATGTTTTTATAATTGTATTATCCAATTGTAAATATCTACACTGAGAAAGATTTTAATTTACATACAAAATGAATGTCTGTATGCCTGCAGTTTTTCAGTAAAGTTTCTGGTGAGCTGCTGCCCCCGTGTGGTCAGACGCGGTGCCACAGAGTGGCTTAAAGACTGAAACCTCAACTTAAACTTTTATTTTTAAGTAAACAAAGCCAAATTCAGCATAAATGAAACACATTTAGGATTCAGTTCAGGATATTACAACTTTATTCTCGCAACATTAGGTTTTGACTTCATTCTCGTAATTTTACGACTTTATTCTCATAATTTCTAATTTTTTTTTTGTCTTAGTTTGGCCCTAATACTCCGTCGTACAATACATATTGTGTTGTAAACATCACTATTAACTATCAGTGTCTTGTTCTTTTATTCCCCGTGTTTCAAAATTAATGTATTTATTTTATTTCTTTGCATTTGTGGTTCAACTTCATGTTTAAAGGGAACTTAATCTGACTTGCTGAATGCTGAATCCAACCCCACCTTCCCGTTATCACAAATACAAATCAAAGAAACAGCAGTTGTTACTTTTATTTTGAACGTTGGTTATTGGCAGAGGTGAGAACACAAGATAGTTCATGTATTTTCTGTTCAACAGCATTTATTTGTTCAAATACACTTTAGACTTGTAACACAGTTAAAAGAAAAAAGTTGGTATGGGCCAAATTAGTTTTAGTAAAGAGGTTAATAACAAAATACTGATGTGATTTCAAAAGAGTGACTGCAGTGGTGGTTTTTAGTAGAAAATCAGTATCTGTGAGAGGCTGAAACTTTGAGGAGCAAAGATGGACAGAAGATCTCCACTTTGTCCCTGAAATTATATTTGAAACAGGAGAACGTTTGCTGGATTTTGCGGCCCCTCTATTACTGCCAATATTATTATTATTATTACAAATACACTTGTAAAACTAGATAGTAAGAACTTTTTGTTGTAGTTAGATTATAATCCACAGGGATTTAGACCATGGAAGCTACAACAGATTAACAAACTTGCAGAAAAATCTTTCAATTGATATTGATCAGAGTCAGTAACTGCCCCTAGTGGCCACACAGAGAAGCAACAGATAAAAGGTCAAAGGTCACAGTTGCAGCAGTGTTGTTTCCATCATCCTACTGTCAGCCTGGCAGGTTTTTACCCAACTATGGTTTTTAATCTGAAATGGAGCAAATTCAGCTACAAGAGCGGCCTGGGGTTGATTTATACTTAATATTTAAAGTGATATAGGACTAAGTGATACTGAGTGTCATCTACAGTGTAGGCCTACTAAAAGAAACAAAATAATCAAATAGATCATTTATAAACCATTTACTGTAAACACGTTATCTACTTTATTTTTGGTTTTAAATAAACTGCAACAGAAAGGTGCAACAAAGTACTACAAAAACTAGAACTATAATTAAAATCACTCAGCTTAGATAAACAGTACCTCGTCAATATGTTCTCCATAAAAGAATAAATTCAAATGTACAAAAACAGACATTATTAAATAGAATAAAACAATAAAATCAAACAAATACTTAAATAATGATGTAAATGAACAGATGTACCAGAAACAACATTGATAATGTATGAATCATCACTCACACATAAAAAACAAATTTCATTTTTTATTTTATTTTTTTAACTCTTGGGGGCCCCCTAGTGGTCACAGGGCCCTAAACAGCTCTTAGTTCCCTTATGCGTTGGCCGGCTCTGTGGGTCGTGGGTGGTGTCATCGGACTCCGTTTTGAGTCCTTGAACATAATTGCTGCAAATTAGCCCCCCCCTTCATCTGATTGGTGGATATCTGATAGTTCCTATTTTCTGCCATAACTTTTGAATGGTTTGACATAGAGAGTCGTGGGTGGTTTCATCCGCTAAATGTCCAGGCCTGAAGAATCTACATCAAGTCATACAAGCTTCCACTGCAGCCTGAACGTGATCAAGGGTGGAGGACCGTTCATCGCTGCTTGCAGCTTTAATTAGATTTTTTTATTATTACATTAATTGAATTTCTTAGGAGAAGGGACAGATAAGCTTAGTCTTCTTTGTGTTCCCTTTCATTCAAGGAAAGAGATTTGTTGTAATTATATTGAACTATTTTGTTTTTCTTTTAATGAATGAAATAAAGAATAAAAATAAAAATAAAAAATAAACCATAAAAATGATATAAAGTGGTAAGAGCTTTCATGTGCCAACTTCTTCTGGAATGTGCTGCAGCGTTCAGATTTTAATATTAATGTTCATTAACAAGTGAAATCAAGTTGATTTGATTTTGATGAGAGGGAACATGAACTATGTTGGGATCCTGCTGTCTGCAAAGAAATAAGTCCAAGTAAATGGAAGAATGGCTGAATTATGAAGATGTTTTGATATTTTAATTGGCATTTTTCCATATCATCCCAGATGTTTCTGATTGAGGCTTGTATGTGAAACATGAACTCTGAACCATGTCCATCATTTATCATGCGTAGTGTCTAACAGTATGAGTGTCTTGCAGGTCGTCAGTAGGCTTTGGCCACAGAGCCGTTCCTCGTTTCCTCCACACACCTGAACAGGTAACGGTTACACCACACTCACGTCCTTCACTGCACAAACTAGCATCCTGCAGGGTTTCCCCAAATAATAACAGTCACTCAAATACGGCAAACACGTTGAGGATCTGAGGAGTGAACAATGAATCTGTACTGATTGTACTTGATTTTGATTAAGGATCAATTAAGGATCCCCATAGCTGGTGCCATAGCACACTGCAAAAACTCAAAATCTTACCAGGAATATTTGTCTTATTTCTAGTTAAAATGTCTCATTTTTAGTCAAAAAATCTCATTACACTTAAAACATGCAGTATATGAGTCATTACCAGAAAAATAACTTGTTCACCTGTTTCAAGTAAATTTTCACTTGAAATAAGTAGAAAAATCTGCCAGTGGGACAAGATTTATCTTCTCATTACAAGCAAAAAATCTTGTTCCACTGGCAGATTTTTCTACTTATTTTAAGTGAAAATCTACTTGAAACAGGTGAAAATTGTTGTTTCTTCCAGTGATGAGTCTTGTTTTAAGTGTGATGACTAAAAATGAGACATTTTAACTAAAAATAAGACAAATATTCCTGGTAAGATTTTGTGTTTTTGCAGTGCATCCAGCTAGTCTTCCTGGGGTCCACAAAAAAAAAGAAACATACAGAATTATACAATTGCAAATACAAAGTGATTACATGATTTAACTCAATGCACAATGACAAGTTTGATACTAGATAAAATGACATTAAAGAAAACTATTATGTGTTACAATGTTAAGTAGACTTTAAGATTCTTTTTAAAAGTTAATTTGTTGTATATGCAGCAGAGGTTTTGAGGCAGGTTATTCCACAAAGTCCCTGATCTATAAATAAAATATCTCTTAAGATGATTGGTCCTTGGAATTGGTAATTTAAGCTGACTGGAACCTGTAGTATTATAATTATGAACATACCTAAAACAATCTGTTCATTTATAAACAGTGGGGTTTAAAACTGATGAACTGATGTCAACACACATCACTGTGGTTAAACAGCAGAGCCGTGTGTATTACCTGATTGAGGATACTTAGATCAGGGGTCGGCAACCCGCGGCTCTTTACGCTGCCCTAGTGGCTCCTGGAGCTTTTTTTTTCTTTTTTTTTTTCCTTTTTTTCTGTTTTTCGCATTTCGACTTTTTTCTCGAAATTTCAACTTTTTTCTCGACATTTCGACTTTTTTCTCGAAAATTTCAACTTTTTTCTCGACATTTCGACTTTTTTCTCGAAGTGCATAATGAAAAAAAAAAACTTCTCCCAGTTATAACTAATATAGAAACATGCAGCATGTGTTGTCTTCATTCTAAGGCTGATACAAGACCTTTAATTTTTTACATCTCCAGACATATTGGTTTTTTGTGTTTTTGGTCCAACATGGCTCTTTCAACATTTTGGGTTGCAGACCCCTGAACTAGATGTTCCCATGTGGACGCATTTGTGTGGATATATTTGTGTAGCTGCATGATGTACCCCGGTAGATTTAACATGAGTTAAGCATGAGTGAGTGACCATTTCTGTGCAAACGCCACGAAGACAAATAAAAGTTGATTACCTGGATGAAATCAAAATCATAACAAGGTTTCTGTAGTGAACCTGTGAATGGACCAACAGTTAGACCGTTATTGATGTGTGGTGTGGATTGCGCTTTATGAATGTATCACTCTAGATATTTCTGTATTAATCTACTTATGGATTTTCCAGCCACCTTTTTGTCGTGTTTTTCATTCTCAGCAGCTTGTCCACCCTCCTGGATCCGTGAACAGAAGCTCCTCTCTGGCTCCTCTATGGCGTCTCTGGGTCCTGCATCTCTGCAGAACAACCTGAAACAGACATGATGACCCCAGACAATGACATTTTTCCACCTGAGAACTTCCCGCCGCTGCCTGGACGAGGAGTTCCTGAGTCACTCTCTTTTGGTTTAGAGAATTCAAAGTGATACTGTGACGAAAGCCGCTGCCAGCAGACCAGCTGTGTTACACAACCTATTTATCTGTGTATTCTGTCAAAATGATGAGACTCATCAAAGTTTTTTCTTGTGATGTGTACATGTGTTGAGTGTATAGATGTGTAAGACAGGGCCGTGGCTTCAGGAGGGGCTGGGGGGGGGCCCTGAGGCAGCAGGCCCCGCCTGTGAGATTTTTTTTTTGTAGCACCAATTGGTTCATATTAGGTATAAAGCATTGTATAATATGTTGTGCTGAGATTTTCGCACTCACAGTTAACATTAAAACAAAAATTGCAAGTGAATCTCCAAATGTATTTTGGGTAAAATGGTTGGTCATCAACAGCCGTCTATCAACATCATCATGGATCACTCGTCAACAGAGCAGTAATCCTACAACCTAAACATGAGCAGGAGTTAGAAACACCAAAGTTGAGCGATAAAATGCAAAGAAAAAGAAAAAAGGGAGCAAGAAAAAGCCAAATTGCTCAAGGTAGACACATATTTTGTTTGCCCTAATCCTCCTCCTGTGGGAGATGAAGCTGACGTTGTTAGAGATTCATCCCCGGAGATGAATCAAAGCTAGGCTACTGTGATTATCTGTCCGCCAAAACTGTAGAGTGAGCATGTAGGTGAGTGAGCAGGTGTGTGTGTCTGTGTAACAGTGTGTGTGTAACAGTCAAAACGATGCTCTACCTGAACTGTAACTACAGTGGAGGAGGGAGGGAACAACCACGCCACCTGAGAGACCAGAAACCGACAAGGAAGAACCCCGAACCTGGGCCATCAGCAGCCCCTGGAGGCCAGAAGAGGGCGGGAGGGAACCCCCCCGCCAGTGAAGGAATACTTTATACTTTTCAGAAGTTCAGAAGAGCCAGGGAGTGGTGACGTGGTACTCCGGATGGGAAACAGGACCCGGTGGTGGTCCAGGATCTCCCGGGGGAACTGGTCGTTCACGCTGAAGGCCAGCCCTCGTAGCTGCGGCCCGGCCCTCGTAGCCGCGGTCCGGCCCTCGTAGCCGCGGTCCGGCCCTCGTAGCCGCGGTCCGGCCCTCGTAGCCGCGGTCCAGCCCTGGTAGCCGCGGTCCGGCCCTCGTAGCCGCGGTCCGGCCCTCGTAGCCGCGGTCCAGCCCTCGTAGCTGCGGTCCGGCCCTCGTAGCCGCGGTCCAGCCCTCGTAGCCGCGGTCCGGCCCTCGTAGCCGCGGTCCAGCCCTGGTAGCCGCGGTCCGGCCCTCGTAGCCGCGGTCCGGCCCTCGTAGCCGCGGTCCAGCCCTCGTAGCTGCGGTCCGCGGCTCCTCACCTGCTCCTTCTGCTTCAAGTGTTAAACTCGGCTACGATCAGTCTTGGTCTCTGGCCGTCTGGTCTCCTCCCTCCCACGCGATGGACGTGATGAAAAGTGATGTTTTGCACCATAAGTGTGCAAGATGAGGTTGATGATGCAGTTTCTTTTTAATACTCATAGGTACCAGCAACAACAGGCCAGAACTAGGGCTGGGGATTGATTCAAATGTAGAGAATTGATTCGATTCCAATTCTTAAGATTCAGAATCGATTATCAAGATTTGATTCGATTCTATTCCGATATTGATTTGGGTTAGTGTTATTAAAAATGTTTTTTCAGCTGTTGCATGAATTATATGACTGTAGTTCTGCAACATATTAATACTAGTGTTATATTGAGATTAAACAGCAAGTATTGCAGCTAATGATGCTGTAAGGACCAATCAGCTCCCAGAATGCTGATAGAACTGCTTTCAGAAACATCGTGGGTCAGAATTACCAAACACATCCAGGGAGGAAACAGAGACGGAGGAAATCGCTTTTAGTTTTTCCCACATTCTGTTTTAATTTTTTCTGTTTTTGGTCTATTTCAGTTTTTAATTTTTGAGAATTTGGTTTTTAGCATTTTATGCAAATGTAACCCCAAGACAGGATATAAAGTAATGAAATATAGATAATTTATGCAATTATAACTGAAAACTAATGTTTTCATACCTTTAAACATATGTATAGGCAAAAACATGGCACCAGTTATTCTTGTGTCCAATAAATGGACTTTCTTTTTTTCCTTATCCATGTCATTGTGTCCTGAATTCCTCTTTTGTCTTGGTCCACATGGCGACACCCATTTATCCAAATACGTAAACAAAATGAGTATAATGATAATAAATCCTAAATACTGATTTGGAACATAAATCCTGTCTGTTTTTAAATCCCTTGTCAAAACCCACCTTTTCTCATTGGCTTTTAACACTTAGCAAGACAGTTGACTTTATTTTATCCTTTTATTCTTTACGGTTGGAGAAGTGGGTGTGTGGGTGCAGAGGTGGCTCTAAGTTACTTGTCCGTTCTTCCTCTGTTTGTGGAATTAGAACAGGATCCATAGACATGAGGAACATTCTTAGAGAAGACGCTTTTACAGCACATGTGGGGAGGGTTTTATAATCACTTCTAAACTAGTTTAATATTGTAGGAGTGAGAACAATTATTCACAAGTTGAATACATTCAGTTCAAATCAACTTTATTCATGGAAGTTTACTGAAGTTTTTGGAGTTTACGGAAGTTTGTGGAATTCATGGAAATTCGTGGACTTCTTGGAAGTTTGTGGAGTTATTTAAGTTTGAAGGGATTATGGAAGGTTGTAAAGTTTATGGCAGTTTGTCGAGTTTATCGCACTTTGTGGAGTTTATGGAAGTTTGTGTCGTTTATTGAAGTATGTAAAGATTATGGAAGTTTGGGGAGATTTTGGAGGTGCGTGGAATTCATGGAAGTTTGTGGAGTTTATCGCAGTTTGTGGTGTTTCTGGAAATGTATTGAAGTATGTGGAGATTATTGAAATGTGTGGACTTTATGCTAATTTGTGGAGTTTTTGGGAGTTTATGGAACTTTGTGGCGATCATTGAAAATTTGTGGAGTTTATGGAGGTTTGTGGAGTTTATGGAGTTTGTGGCGTTTATTTAAGTTTGTGGACCAAAATGTGTGGAGATTACTGAAGTTTTGTGGAAATTTGTAGAGATAATGGAAAGTTGTAGAGTTTACAGAAAATGTGTGTATATTATGGAGGTTTGTGGAGTTCTTTTAGGTTTGTGGATCTTATCAGGGATTGTCAGCTGGTGGTCTGCAGCCCTCTGGTGGTCCGTGGCGGTATTGCAGGTGGTCTGTGAAATTATAAATGGAAAAGAATAATTTAACAAATATATATTTATTCTTTAGACTCAATTTATTTTCCATTTACTATTCATTTTTGTGAATAATTCACCCATCCAAATTATGTCAAATGAGTGAGAGTGAACTTTGTAATATTATAAGCCCTCTTGGCTTCCTATGTTCATTTTTCATTGACTGTTTTTTTTGTTTTTGTTTTTTTTTATAGCAAAAGGTGCAAATAAAAATAAGACACTGATGCAAATAAATAGCCTATATAGGCCCATACTCTTATTTAAAAGCAAGGTGCAAAATAAAACAAACATCCCCAAAAGCAGTTGGTCCCCGAGTTGCTTCTTGGTTATAATGGTGGTTCCTGGAATAAAACCAATTGAAAACCTCTGACCTTATAGAAGTTTGTGGATTTATTGATGTTCGTGGATATTATTGAAGTTTGTGGAGTTTATGGCAGTTTGTAGAGTTAACTCTGTGAGGAGCTCCAGCGTAAACACAGTGTGTTTGTGTGAGGTGTGTGTGTGAGAGGTGTGTGTGCTGCATCAGTGCTCACGGAGGCAGAAATGATGAGGAACAAACAGTGTTCACCTCTGTTTTTATTCAGGTAGCAGCGTCAGTCAGTTCTGTCTCACACACACACACACACACACACACACACACACACACACACACACACACACACACACACACACACACACACACACACACACACACACACACACACACACACACACACACACACACACACACACACACACACACACACACACACACACACACACACACAGAGCTCTGCTTTCATTCTACTACTTCCTGTCCGACTGCACAGCTGCATCTTGGTCCTGTCGTCCGTCACAGCTTTAACACCCAGCAGAACGGCAGCAGAACGGCAGCAGAACGGCAGCAGAACGGCAGCAGAACGGCAGCAGAACGGCAGCAGAACGGCAGCAGAACGGCAGCAGAACGGCAGCAGAACGGCAGCAGTGGGACTAGAATCCTCCCGGATCACGTCTTCTAACAGCAGAGGACAACAGATGGAGAGAAGACCCTGCAGTTAACACTGAGAGTCAAACGTTCGTACAAAGTCTGATGGACTGGAGTCCGGAGTCCCGGCGGCTCCGTGAGCCTCTTGTTTTCCATTCCCCGGGCCTCGGTGGTCCGCAGGAGCGCGGCAGTTCGGTACTGGGGCGGCCAGGGGTCCGCGCTAGCTGTTGTTCTCAGCTGTCATGTACTTGAGGGCGGCGAAGCCGTAGCGGCGCGACATGTTCTGCTGGAACTCCTCCTTCAGGGTCTTCAGGCAGACCCGGTACTGCTTGTTGGAGCGGAACTTGGTGATGTCGAAGCTGGGGGCGTGAGGCATGTGGATCATGAAGGCGTTGGGCAGAACCACAAACTCGTACTCCTGCAGAGAGAGAGAACAGGAGCGTCAGTGTGCAGATCCACCACCATCGGAAACACTCGTGTTGTTGTGTGGAAAGTTCCTATAAACTGAACCCTTCTGGACTAGGCCTGTGTTGAAAAAAATAGATTTTCCGATTCTAAATCGATTTTCATATTAATTCCTAAAAATCGATTCGTATGTCTAAAGATCGATTTTTTTTTTTTCATCATTACATTACAACTTTTGGTATTTTTTTGTTTATGCCCCAAAAAGGAATGTTTTGTTGGAAACGAGAATAACTTGTGCCATGTTTTTGCCTTTAAATATGTTTAAAAGTATGAAAACATTAAAGTTTTCAGTTATAATTGTATAAATTGTCTATATTTCATTACTTTATATACTGTCTTGGGGTTACATTTGCATAAAATGCTAAAAACCAAATTTAAAAAAATATAAAACCGAAATAGACCGGAAATGAAAAAAATTTAAACTGAATGTGGGAAAATAAAAGCGATTTCATACGTCTCTGTTTCCTCCCTGGATCTGTTTGGTAATTCTGACCCACGATGTTTCTGAAAGCAGTTCTATCAGCATTCTGGGAGCTGATTGGTCCTTACAGCATCATTAGCTGCCAAAACTTGCTGTTGAATCTCAATATAATACTAGTATTAATATGTTGCATAACTACACAGTCAAAACGGCTTAGCTCCGCATTATTTGCAAGACCTGATAGTGCCTTATGTTCCTGGCAGAGCTCTCCGCTCTCAGAGAGCAGGTTTACTCGTAGTTCCTAGAGTATCTAAATGTAGATTTGGAGGGCGGGCGTTCTGCTATCAGGCACCATTACTATGGAACCAACTTCCAATCTGGGTTAAGGAGGCTGACACCACCTCCACCTTTATAACTAAACTTAAAACCTTTCTGTTTAGTAAAGCCTATACTTAGTGTTTAGTAAACCTCTAGCTAGTGTTGGTAAATCTCTAGTTAGTGTAAACTCTAGTGTGTTAGAGTCAGTAGTCATAGTTGCAGCTATAGAACAAGACTATAATAGCTAGTCTCAAATATAGCTTCGTGGTAGATATGCTGCTATAGGCTTATGCTGCAGGGGGGCACCGACATGATCCGCTGGGCGGTGCCTCTCACCCGTCTTCTCTTCTCCTCTCCCCTTCCTCTCTTCTCCTTTTCCATTTTTATTTATTATAAGTATCTCATAGCTATCATGTCCATTGCCCCTGTAGTTTCTTGTGCTGGCCCCCCTTTTTTCTCTTTTGTGCATGTTTTCAGGCCGGAGCTTCGGAGCTGCCCGCTGGCCTGTTGTATTAGTACTATACAAATAAAATTGAATTGAATTGAGTCATATAATTAATTCATAAACAGCTCAAAAAACTGTTTTAATAACACTAACCCAAGTCAATATCGGAATCGAATCGGATCGAATCAAATCTTGATAATCGATTCTGAATCTTAAGAATCGGAATCGAATCGATTCTTGACATTTGAATCAATCCCCATAACCCTACTGGTTTGACTGTGAATAGGAGGGAAACTACACCCATTTCACAACAGCAACTAGAACGCAAAGCTTTTATCCTGATCATTTCAGTAGCTGTGATTGCCGTCATGAGTGCAGGTGCAGGGTTGAGGTGCATGGTGGAGGTAAAGGATGGTGGGGTCGGGTGGAGGTGCGTCACCTGCGCGTCCAGCTCCATGATGTGAGCCACCTTGTTCCAGCCGAAGCCTACGAAGCGGCGGTCGTATTCCGGACTGTCCCTCCTCACCATCACGTAGGGCTCGAAGTCGGCCTCCCACTGCACCTTGTAGGGCGTGGTGGCCGTCCGCCATTTGGCAAAGTTGGTGGGAGCGTGGCCCTTAGTCCACACGTGGTACCTTTAAGGACGG